>NC_080175.1:72208590-72333417 GCF_950295315.1 Erinaceus europaeus
GAGGTCTGAGGTTCAACTCCTAGCATCACCATAGCCAGACCTGAGCAGTGTTCTGGGGGGAGAATAATTAATACAATATTTTAAATTAAAAAATGAACAGAATGGCTAGGGAGATAGCATAATGTTTATGCTATGAGATTCTGATGCCTGAGGCAATAGTCCCAGGTTCAATCCCCAGCACCACCATAAGCCAGAGTTGAGCAGTGCTCTGGGAAAAAAATTTAAAAAGAGCAAAATGGGGCCAGAGGCCATCAGGTGTTCTGGCCTTCTGCATTATAATGGATTTTCTTACCCTCTGCTGTTTCCACTGAAGATAAAGGACAGGAGAAAAATAAAAGAGCATGTAAGTTTTTGGTTTTGTTCTCACTTTGCAACAATGTACAAAGCAGTGTGTATAAGCAGTTCAAGAGAGTTACCCAACTTACCGGGTCAGGTTGCCTTGCTCCTCCAGGGCCCCAGTAAGTTGCCCTGTCCCTATGGGGCCATAACTTCCCAGATACTGACTGAAGTGTGATGATTAAAGTGTGCTCAGACCTACAAGGATGCAGAGCTTACACAGGATCCTGCACTGAATATGGACCCCAGATCAAATCGATGGGGTTTACAGTTAATGGTTTTTATATACTTTCCCCAGATTTGGGAGCTACTTTCTTCCCTGATGCAGCTTTCTAGTTCTATCTCCAACTCTGACACCATCTTCCCAAAAAGTGCCTTTGGACCACCTTCATGTTAGCTGTCAGGCTCAGGCAAAAATTAGTAAAGTCATGGGCCCCTTGGAATATACCTAATATAGGCTCATTAACTTTTTCCAAAATGGAGACCCCAAGTCTCATCTGCAATATTCTTGCTTTTAGATTCTTGATTAGTCAACAATTTGTTCTGCTTTATATCTTAACTATTTTTCAGCCACCAGGTTCCAGATGCTACCATGACGCCAACTTGACTTCCCTAGGCAGACAACCTCACCAATGTACCCTGGAACCCTACCTCCTCAGAGCCCCACCCCACTAGGGAAAGATAGAAACAGGCTGGGAGTATGGATTGACCTACCAACACCCATGTTCAGCGGGGAAGCAATCACAGAAGCCAGACCTTCCACCTTCTGCACCCTATAATGATCCTGGGTTCATACTCCCAAGGGGATAAAGAATAGGAAAGCTTCCCATGAAGGGGATGGGATACAGAACTCTGGTGGTGGGAATTGTGTGGAAATTATACCCTTCTTATCCTATGGTCTTGTCAATCATTATTAAATCAATAATAATTTTTTAATGTGCTTTTTAGCCTGTGGTCTGTATGCAGCATTCATTGGGCTTCCCTTCAAAGTGTGAAAGTTTTTATGGTGGAAACAGATGTTCATTTTTCTAGGAGAAGCATAATTAACTGTCATCAAATTCTCAATAGGCTCCACTGGCAAAACATAGACCTCTGCTACCCAGAGCTCTCTAAAGATTGGGGGGAAAGTCAGATATCTGATAGGATTTTCTTTTACTAGACTATGCTTCTGTAGCACCAACAATTTTCTTCTCCCGTGGGAGACAAATGGTACCACTGGAGGCCAGGGCTTCTTTTAACTCATTCTCTACAGGATTTATTTATACTGGTCACAGTCCCTGATAGTCATCCTTTGATAGTTTGGAGCCTAACAAGAACTGTAGGGTAAAGCTAAACTCTGTCTAGAAAAGGCATCTAGCCAAAAGTAGCTCCAGTCTTAAAAAACAAGGATAACAACTTTCTTTTGCAGAAATATCTGGGGCTTTATCCATTTTCCCAACAGCCTTCCTTATTCTTTTGATATTCAAATCATCTCTTTTAAAAGGACTTCTCATGCCACTATCAGGACTGGCTTTCTGTCCTTCCGCTGGCAAATGGTCTCACTGCCAGGTGCTTATTTCTCAATGGAAGTTTCCAATATCCTTTAGAGGAATCCTACATCTTTTGCAAGATTCACAGTGTCACATTTCACTTTGTCTTGTTTTGGCACTGGAACACCAGGCATTGACACAGTGGGTAGCTGGACACAAGTACCAAGCAGGGAGGGATGTGTAAGAGAAGACATTGTATAATTGGTCTGTTAATTAGTATTTTTATGCTACTATCTTCTAACTGCTCTGTAACTGCTGTGACTCAGATAATAAATATTCAGTTAATTAGGGCCCCCTATACATCAAAATGTTAGCAGCAACCATCTCTAAATGGTGGGATTATGGGTAATAAAAATGATAACTGACATTAATTGAGAGTTCACTATGCATGCTAAGCACTTTACAAGCGTGACCTCATTTAATATTCACAGAAACCCCCTGAGAAAGCTACTATGATTTCCCCTCTTTTTAAATGAGGAACCTGATGTTTAGAGAGGTTAAAATACTTACCCAAGGTCACATTGGTAAGTGGCAGGGCTGAGATTTAACTCAGCTTGTCTGACTTCAGAGTCCAGACTCTTAACCTCCATATTTATGTGTATTTTCCTTTTTCTCACGAGGAAAATTTATTACAAGTGACATAAGGGGGGGATTGGTTATTTCTTGAAACCACTGAATACAACCATCACCTTCTGCAGCTTTTCAATGTCATACTGTCCCATCTGTTTATGGTCCATCTGATAAATATCACAGAGCCAAGTATATTTCTCTGGGGATTAATTAAAATGCGTACCATTTTTTAAAAATGAACATTTTAGTCTAGACTTTTTATCTACTATGAAATCTCTGGCTGGAGCTTGAGGCATTTGTTGCTGTCTAAGTTCCTCTTTTGGTAAAAATACCAACTCATCTTTTCATCCTAATCTCCTCAATACACAGTAGCTACATAGAAGTAGAAAAAGAGAAAGAGCCAGAAATAGTACTTTGTACATATCAGGGTACAAGAAAGATTTAGAATGTGTATCTCTTCACTTGTAATGTATCTGCTCACATCTGCTAACCAGTGGTCTTCTCGTTAGTTCCTTGCTGTTCTGAGAGTAGGCTGGACCAATGTCCTCCCACCCACTTGTACTCCCACTGTCTTTCTTGTCCTATAGTTTGCTATTCAAGATTCTTTACAGATATTTTCTTTTTTTTTTTAAATATTTATTTTATTTATTTATTCCCTTTTGTTGCCCTTGTTGTTTTTTATTGTTGTAGTTATTATTATTGTTGTTGTCGTTGTTGGATAGGACAGAGAGAAATGGAGAGAGGAGGGGAAGACAGAGAGGAGGAGTGAAAGATAGACACCTGCAGACCTGCTTCACCGCCTGTGAAGCGACTCCCCTGCAGGTGGGGAGCCGGGGTTCGAACCGGGATCCTTATGCCGGTCCTTGTGCTTGGCGCCACCTGCGCTTAACCCGCTGTGCTACAGCCCAACTCCCGATATTTTCTTTTTTAAAAATTTTCTGAACCATACAGTGTTCCTAAGATCTAGAATGTTCAGATTTATATATGTTCACCATGATGGCTAATTTTTTGCATCACTGTTTGATTGATTTTAATTATTTTTTGTGTAACTTCCGTTTATTTTACATGCTGTCACTATCAGTGCTTTTAATCATAGTATTGGAGCAATAATGTGACTATACTAGAATTCTCCTGAGTAACAAAACAAATAGGATATATAGAGATAACAGAGAGGGGAGTCGGGTGGTGGAGCAGCTGGCTGAGTGCACATGTTACAAAGTGCGAGGACCCGGGTTCAAGCACCTGCTCCCCACCTGCAGGGGAAAAGTTTTAGGAGTGGTGAAGCAGTGCTACAGGTTCTCTCTGTCTCTCCCTCTCTATATCCCCCCTTCCCTCCCAGTTTCTGGCTGTCTCTATACAATAAATAAAGATAATAAAAAAGAAAATAAATAAAATAGATTTATCTAATACTGGTTCACATGATTATGAAGGCAAGAAGGAATAAGAGTAACACTATCTGAGACTGGTTAAAAAAAAAAACTCACTCAGATAGTGTGCTATGTGCCATGTTAATGACCCAGGTTTGAGCCCAGATCCCTCAGTATCTCTGGATTGAGAGAGGTTTTGATGCTGTGGTTTCTTTCACTGCCTGTCTCTATCCTTGAAGAAAAAGAAGGAGGAGAAGGAGGAGGAGGAGGAGGAGGAGGAGGAGGAGGAGGAGGAGGAGGAGAAGGAGAAGAATGAGGAGGAGGAGGAAGAGGAGGAGGAGGAGAAGGAGGAGGAGGAGGAGGAGGAGGAGGAGGAAGAGGAGAAGGAGAAGGAGAAGGAGAAGGAGAAGGAGAAGGAGAAGGAGAAGAAGAAGAAGAAGAAGAAGAAGAAGAAGAAGAAGAAGAAGAAGAAGAAGAAGAAGAAGAAGAAGAAGAAGCTGCCCATCATCTGCAATCTGTGCAAGGAAACTCAATGGTATAAATCACTTCAAGGCCAAAGGCCCAAGAAGTAAATGAAGTCAGTGGTGGGATTCCCCATCCAGATGGATAAGTCCAAGAGTGTGAAGGCCCACAAACTAAGGGGTCCAATATCATATGACAAGAAAAAATACATGACCCAACTCAAAATCAGAGTAAAGTCATCTTTCCTTCACTTTTTTGTGCTACTCAGGCCCTCAATGGATAGTGCCTACCTATACTGGATCAACCTGCCAACATCCACGTCCAGCAGAGAAGCAATTACAGTAGCCAGAACTCCCACCTTCTGCACCCCAGAAAGAACTTCACTCAATACTCCTAGAGGGATAAAGGATAAAAAGGAAGGCTAAACGCAAAGACCGACTAAGGATCCCGATTCGAGCCCCCGGCTCCCCACCTGCAGGGGAGTCACTTCACAGGCAGTGAAGCAGGTCTGCAGGTGTCTATCTTTCTCTCCCCCTCCCATCTTCCCCTCCTCTCTCCATTTCTGTTTGTCCTATACAACAATGATGACAGCAATTACAACAATAATAAAAAACAACAAAGGCAACAAATGGGAAAATAAGTAAATAAGGATAAAGGAAGAAGACCAAAGGGATCTGAATCCCAATTCCACCAGGACATAAAGCATTTGTCATCAGGAATCTTGCTTCATACCATCACAGAAAGAAAAGCAGATCTGGAAAACACCAGAGGAAGCCAGGTACTATTTCTCTTATCAGAGAGAAGAGGGAGAAAAAGGATGGACACTCTTCCAAGTGTAATAATAGGTGTAGCTGTGATTTAGAAAGGAAGTGAAGGCAGAAATGTAGCAAAATGGACAAAAAGCATATAGAAATAGATAGATATAGAGTTACAGATACAAAGTCAACCCATATCTATGACCAGGGGTGAACTACTGCAGTTTCCAGTGGAGCGGATGAGACACAAAACTCTGGTGGTGGGAATGTTATGAAACTAAACTCATGTTACCTTATAATTTTGTAAATCACTATTAAATTACTAATTAAAAAATTGCGATTAGGAACCCTTACTTCTCCATTTCCTTGTAAGTCACTCTCCTTCCTCTTTCTGGTTTTAACTATGGTTTTCAGTCATGAGGGAAAAAAAGCATCAGCTGGGCAGTCCCCATGTAGACTGAGATTCTCAGCATAGAAGCATTTTAGAAAATACGGTTCCTACAAGATATGTCCTGACACTCAATTTATCCATAATAAACTGATTCCAACAAATTTTCTGAGATCCAACTGTTCTCTGTCATCACTGCTTTGAGCTAGGGATGCAAGCAAATATATAGTATTGTGGTAGGCATACAGAAATGCAAAGGCCAGTTTTTTTAAAAGGTGTATTTATTTATTTATTTATGATAGAGTCAAAGAGAGGTTGATAGGGATGAGGAGGAAGAAAGAGAGAACCAGGCCCAGGTGTTGGTGCACATGGTTGAATGCATATGTCAAACACCCAAGGACCTGGGTTCAAGCCCTCCACCCTCACATGTCTTGAGAGAATGTAAACTGAGACAGCCACTACAGAAAATTGTGAATTTCTACTATGGAGTAGCTTTTGCATAGCCTATGATCTAACTCTATAAAATGCCATGAGAAATGTGTAAATATGCTCATCAGGAGCAGGTACTAAAATACGTATCTACATAGACACATAATAAAATATAGTTTACATAACATATAATAAATATATAATACGGGAGTGGCGCAGTGGGTTAAGCACACATATAACCACAACAATGTTAAACAACAAGGCAACAACAAAAAAGGGAAAATAAATAAATATTTTAAAATAAATAAACACACACACACACATATATATAATAACATTCAAACTTTAAAAATGTGAAGGTAATCATTTGAAGGTAATCCCAACATAGATGAGCCCTGAAGATATTACAGGAAATGAGTGAAATGAGAAGTATTCACAAATAAGATAAATATTACTCATGCAATGTGTCTAGAATAATCTTAACTCACAGGCCACAAAGTATGATGGCTGCCAGGAGTTGTAAAGAAGAGGCTATGTGGAAATCTTTAGTGGTATAAAGGTTCATTTTTATAAGTTAAGAAAAATTTAAGAGGTTGATTATATATTAAAGTAAACATACTCAACACAACTGAATTATACAACTAAAGTGGTTAAGATAGTAACTTTTCTATGCATTTAACCACACAATTTTGAACACAAAATATGTACTCCAGTGTTTAGAGTAGTATAATTCTTAATCGCTCAAAATTGAAAATTAACCTATTGGCCTTCAGTAGTGAAATGGATAAAAGCACTGTGGACTGGGGCCAGGCAGTGGTACCCCTGGTAGAGGGCACACATTACTATGAAGGAGGATATACGTTTAGGCCTTTGAACTCTACCTTCAGGAGGGGGAGCCTCATGAGTAGTAAAACAGTGCTGTGGGTGTTCCCATTTCTCTCTCCCTATTTATCGCTTTATTAGAAAAAGAAGGGGGAAAAAATAAATACCAACAATGAAGTAAGTCTTCTTGCAGGCACCAAGCCCCAGTGATAACTCTGATGGCAACAAAAAGTTTAAAAAAGAAACACAGTCTTCCAGAGGCATGGCAACAGAGTAGCAGCAGCCGCATCTTGCTCTTCCTGGTCAACTAGGAAAAGCAGTAAAAATCACCTGAAAACTCAACAAAATGCGAGCAGGATTCCTTCAGAAACTCACCAAGCCACAGGTGAGTACAGACACATGTGACTCATAGACAGGAAGCAGGGGCAGGAGGTGGAGCACCTGGTTGAGCACACATGTTACAATACTCAAGGACCCAGGTTTGAGTCCCCAGTCCCCATCTGCAAAGGGAAAACTTTACAAGTGGTGAAGCAGGGCTGCAGGTGTCTTTCTGTTTCCCTTCCTCTCTCCTCCTTCCCACTCTATTTCTGGCTGTCTTTATCCAATAAATAAATAAATAGAATTTAAAAAAGAAAGGGGTGACAGGGAGATTCCCAGGACTAAAAGGTCATACTTAGGGATGGCTGGTACCAAACCAGAAGAGTAACGGCTGAGACACGCCACTTTCAGGTCTGAAACTGGAGGAAAGAAAAAAAGAAAGAAAGAAAGAAAGAAAGAAAGAAAGAAAGAAAGAAAGAAAGGAAGGAAGGAAGGAAGGAAGGAAGGAAGGAAGGAAGGAAGGAAGGAAGGAAGGAAGGAAGAAAGAAAGAAAGAAAGAAAGGGAGAAAAGGAGGGAGGGAGGAAAAGAAGGAAAGAAAGGAAAAAGGAAAACCAGCTAGGCCACAGGTAAACACAGCCATGTGTGGCTTATGGATAGAAAGGAGATGTAGAACAGAATGTGAGCTCAGATCTAGGGGGATGTAGAGGTCACAAAGGCTCCTAAGCTGATTATGGGCCCCAGATCACATAAAATTGATGGGGTTTACAGTCAACAATATTTATACCCCTTTCCCATATTAGGGAGCTACTCTCTTCCCTGATCTAGCTTTCTGGTCCTTTTTTCAGCCATGACATCATCTCCCCCAGACAATAACTTTGATCCACCTACGTATCAGATTTCAGGCTCAGGAAAAAAAAAAAAAAAACTAGTATAGCCACAGTCCTTTTGGAATATAACTAAAATATGCCTATTAGCTGTCTACAAGATGGATTATCCCCCAACTCTTCATCTGCACTATTCCAATCTTTAGGTTCATGATTGTTCAACAATTTGTTTGGCTTTGTATGTTAACTCTCTTTTCAGCCACCAGGTTCCAGATGCTAGAATGATGCTGACCAGACTTCCCTGGACAGACAACCCCACCAATGAGTCCTGGAGTTCTGCTTCCCCAGAGCCCCACCCCACTAGGGAAAGACTGAAGCAGGCTGGGAGTATGGATTGACCTGTCAACGCCCATGTTCAGTGGGGAAGCGATTACAGAAGCCAGACCTTCCACCTTCTGCATCCCACAATGACCTTGGGTCCATACTCCCAGAGGGATAGGGAATGGGAAGGCTATCAGGGGAGGGGATGGGATACAGAGTTTTGGTGCTGGGAATTGTGTGGAGTTGTACCCTGCTTATCCTATGGTTTTGTTAGTGTTTCCTTTTCATAAATAGAAAAAAGAAAAAAGTAAAAGAAAATAGAATCTAATATATAATATAATAAAATATAATAATATTGATAAAATAAATAAATGGTTTTAATTAAATAAAAAACACATTTTTTAAGAAAGGAGGTGAGGAAGCAATTCCCAAGACTAAAATTCAGAAGCTGAAGGAATTTGCCACTACCAAACCTGCCTGGCAAGAATTACTAAAAAGAGTCCCACATAAAAAGAAGAAGCAAAGGAATTCCAACTTTTAATGAGATGATCAGTTTTAGAATAGAATCAGGAACACAATAACAACACAGAAAACCAGACACAGGAGAAGAAAAAAGTCAGAGCAGCACTTTTTTACACAGGAGAGTAAAAAAGTCAGAGCAGCACAGTCCAATGTTAGTGAACCAAGGGCAACTTAAAAAAGACTCTTGTGGAGTGGTCCGGGAGGTGGCGCAGAGGTAAAGCACTGGACTCTCAAGCGTGAGGTCCCAGGTTCAATCCCCGGCAGCACATGTACCAGAGTGATGTCTGGTTCTTTCTCTCTCTCCTATCTTTCTCATAAATAAATAAAATCTTAAAAAAAAAAAAAAAAAGACTCTTGTGGATATTGTAAGTTAGATACAATATGCACAATAACCACAAAACAAAATACAGTACAAAGACAAGTTGTAAAGATATAAACAATAGGCAAGATGATTCTAGAAAACCATCCCCATAAAACAACAAACAGGAAAAGAACCCACAAGAACAGAAAACAACAACAGACTCTTTGGAAGACTGTATGGACAGTTTTAATCAAATAAAAATGGAATTACCTTAGGACCTAGCAATGCCACTCTTAGGCATTTATCCAGTGGAATTCAAACACTAATTAAAAGAGACTCATGCACCTCTGTGTTCATAACTGCATTATTCACAATAGACACAGAGTGGAAGCAGTCTAAATGGCCATCAATAGATGACTGGCTAAAGAAGTTATGGTAATATTCCATGGAATATTACTCTGTGATCAAAAAAAGGTGATATTATGTCCTTTGGAACAAAATGGATAAAACTAGAGGCGATTATGCTTATAGAAATAAGTAAAGAGATGAAAGAAAACTACCACATGGCTTCACTCATATGTCAAATCTAGATATCTTATTTATATAAACTTGCCAAAAAAAAATCCAAACAAAATAGAAGCCAACAAACTGTAAGACTTATGAGAACTCTGGAGGTGATCTTTGGGAGGTGGGAGGGAAGGATACAGAACTTTGGTGGTGGGTGGATGTGGAACTATACATCGTAATCTCATAATCTTGTAGCTAACTATTACTAACAAAAAATTATTTAAACATAAATACTACAAAAAAACACTGTGGACTATTGACCCAATGGAATATTACAAAACAATAAAAATGCATGGCTTGTGACAAGAAACAATGTAAATGTAACTTACAACCATCATGTTAAGCAAACAGAACAGACTAAAAATCCACACACACTTCTTTAGCTTCATTTAGGTAAAACATAAAGATGGAAAAATTTTCCAACATTATTAGAAGTCAGGATAAAAAATGTGGGTATCAATTGAAAAGGATCCAGGTAGAAGTATGAAGGTATTTCTGTAACGTTGTATTTCAGTAAAAGATGCTTATAATAAAAGTCAACTGCTGAAACATTCCTACAATTTTCAATGTCCTCTGAAATAAAATTACAAACTAGAGGGTGGGGAAAGAAGTCAAAAATAGCACTTTTGAATCTGAGAGCAACTAAACCTCTGAAATATCAGAGGCAGGTTAATTTAGAAATTGTATGTGAATGAGCAAACCAAAATACTTCAGATGCCTTAGAATTTCTTATTAGTCTGCAAACAATCTACTGTATACCGATTACCTACTTCCACATCAAATTAGCATTCATCTAAGAGCACCAACAAAAATGTGTTTAACAATTAAAATTTTATGGTAATTTCACACTCAACAATTCCTTGTGTTCATAATTTCAATATTAAATCTGATTGAATATGATTAAATATGGTCTGCACTTTCCAAAATGAGTTGCATGATGGATCTAAATGAACTCATTAGCAGCTAATGCTGTAGAGATCTTTCTAAATGCTAATGTTTAGCTGCCTTTGGCTCATTAATTAATTTAAAGATTGTATAATTATCAAAGCTTTTGATTCAAGTATATCTACTACTTTTATCATTGGATAATGCTTATTTGCATGCGAAAAAATGGCACACAAAGACACAGAGCAAAATGATCACAGAGCTTATATATTTATTTGAAAAGAAAAAGGAATTGGAGAGGTGTGTTCACTTGAATGCATGAGTAGATGGGGCCTCTACAAATACTTGTTACCAAAATAGGAGTAAAGAGATCAAAAGCAGAGATACAAGGAGTCAAGCTGCCAGGTGTACATGAGGAGAACTCTAAACAAATCCCAGGGCGCAGGAAAGAAGAGAGGTCCAGTCTAGTTAAAAAAATGAAGAGTCAGGAGTCGGGCAGTAGCACAGTGGGTTAAGCCCAAGTGGCGCAAAGCGCAAGGACTGGCGGGCGTAAGGATCCCAGTTCAAGCCCCCAGGGGAGTCGCTTCTCAAGCAGTGAAGCAGGTCTGCAGGTGTCTATCTTTCTCTCCCCCTCTCTGTCTTCCCCTCCTCTCTCCATTTCTCTCTGTCCTATCTAATGACAATGACATCAATAACAACAATAAAACAACAAGGGAAACAAAAGGGAATAAATAAATACTAAAAAAAAAAAAATGAAGAGTCACATCTCATAAGTCAAAGCAAGGGAAATTCCCAGGTGACAAGAACAGCGTAAATTCCAAGTCTTTTCTTATAGGACTTGATCATTAGACTCACCTTTTTCTTTAAGTTTCTATTTTTTAAAATATCTTGTTTATTTGTTGGGTAGAGACATAAATTGAGAGAGGAGGGAAGGAGGAAGAGGGAGAGGGAGAGGGAGAGGGAGAGGGAGAGGGGGAGAGAGAGAGAGAGAGAGAGACCTGCAGCACTGCTTCTCTGCTCATGAAGCTTCCACGCTACCAGTGGAAGCTTCCATTTTGGGATGGAACCCCAAATCCTTACTCATTGTAATATACAATCCTCTTTTTTCTTTAAGTTTTATTTATTTCTTTATGAAAGAGAGGTCCATCACTCTAACCACTGTGCTGCCTCCTCAGCTATTAGAATCTTCTTTCAAAGGCTTCACAGTCACCCAGGGCAGTGCTACAGGCTTCACTGACTTCTAAAGTTATCGAAGAGTTTTTCCCTGTTTCAAAGACCTCATGGTCACACTAATAAGGTGTTAGAGGTAACCCAAGGAAAAGGTAAGTGAAATGGGGAAGTGCCAGGGGAGATCCCAAACCAGAATCCCTTCAGCTTCCCCAGTTTCCCTCATCAGGAAACTTCATTGCAAATAAAGGGCATGCAGCTGTGCAGAATTATAAATAAAGAGAGAGTTAGACTGTGGTCCTGCTTACTTCTCTACCAGGGATTGGATTAATGGATCTCACTTATTCTGAGTGTGTGGCTTCCACGGAAAGAGGTTTTTGAGAGGATTTTCACCTGAGAGCAAACCAGCCTGAGCAAGATCTTAAATGGCATCTTCTCACTAACCTCTGATAGATACCGTTTGGAGGGTTCGGGGATTTAAAATGGATCTCACATTGATCTTTTCCATTACGCTTTCAAATTGCTTAGATGTGCAGAAAAATCACTAGGAACTAAATTAAGATCTCTGGTGGGGGGGTTGGGAGTGGGAGGCAAGGTAGTGAATACTGCAAGGAACGGTAATTTGGCTAGAAAAGCACTGATCCAGACAGGAGAACAATGACCAGGAGAACTGCTCAGTGTGTGTGTGTGTGTGTGTGTGTGTGTGTGTGTGTGTGTGTGTGTGTGTGTGTGTTTTCTTTTTTTGCTTGAACATTCATTCTCTTTGGTCTTTTCACTCCCAAAGGCAACTCTGACCCAGAATGACCACTAATGACTATGGGCTGAATGTTTGTGCCCTCCAAAATTCATGGTTAGAAAGCTAACGACCATGTCGACAGTCTTAGGAAGTGAGTCCTTAAAACAAAGGGAGTGTCAGGACAGGGCTACACCCTGACTCGAAGCCCATGTTTTACACACAGTACCTCCAGTGCCTGGTGTTATTGATGTAATGCCCCTGAAGACAAAGAAGAAGAAGAAGAAAAGAAGTCAGCCTGGTGGCATAGGGGCCTGACAGCCTGGAACTGGCAGCCTTCTTAGACAATAAAGAGAACAATAAATGGGCCAAAATGGGGGCCTATGGCTCTGGTGGCTTCACCCTCTCACCCTGCCTTTGTGTGCTTTTTTCTGTGCGCTAAGAGACCCATCTTCCTGAACATCTCTTCAGCCAGTGATGTCTGATACCTGACCTGGCTTTTGGCAGGTAGCAAAATGGTTCTGCAAAGACTCATGTCTGAGGCTCTGGAGCCCCAGATTTAATCTTCTGTGCTACCATCAGCCAGAGCTGAGCTGTGTCTGGTAAAACAAACAGTCCCCCTGAATGGGACTCAGCCCTTGATAATAGGGTACCTGCAGAGTTCCCAGCCTGCCCCACCATGTAAGGACACATGGGGACAAGCAGTTAGCAATCCAGATAGCTCTCACCTAGTCCCATTGGCTGGCACTCCAGTCTCAGCCTTTCCACTTCCAGTATACTGTGAGAACTAAAAATAAAAGTCTGTTACCCAGAAGCTACCCAGTCTGCAATGGGGCATCATCACTGATTAAACATCATAAACTGTAGCAAAGAAAACTTACATGGCAGCATGCTACATACCAGGACCACGGGCAGACACCACCATTTTACCTGGTAAGTGTTGTTCACCAAAATATGACTGTGTGACACCTGACCATATGTGCAGAACAGAAGACGGAAACTATGTGTGTAGGACATGAACCCTGAAGGCTTTTTAAAATTCTAAGTTGGCTGCCTTAAACTCAGTGTGACACCCCCCCCCCCAATGTATATACTGAAACCAAATCCCCAATGGAATGGTATTTTTCTGAGGTGGGGACCTTAGGTAGGTGACTGGGTCATGAGAATGGAGTCTTCCTGGTAAATAGGATTCAAGCCCTAATAAAAGGATGGGGGCAATGGCATACCCAGTAGAGTGCACATATTACAGTAAACAAGGGCTGGGGTTCAAGCACCCAGTCCCCACCTGTAGGAAGGAAGTTTCACAAGCAGTGAAGCAGTGCAGTGGGTATCTCTCTTTCCCCCTCCCTCCCTATTTGCCTCTTCTGTCTCAAAATTTTTATCCAAAAATAACAAAATAAATCATATTAAAAAAATAAAAGATTGCACCAAAGTAAAAGACTGTTCCTTTCCCCCTTTCTGGAAAACAGTGAAGTAATAAATTTTGAAAAGAAATTCCCCTCTCCCCTAAAACAAGTTGAAATGATTCCCTCTCTTAGTTTGTAATGGGGACATTCTTTTCATATGTGCATTCTTTTGATGACCAGAGGGAGGGATGGGTTCAGGTCCTGGAATATAATGGCAGAGGAGTACCTAGTGGGGGTTGAATTGTTATGGAGAAAACTGGGAAATGTTATGCATGTATGAACTGTTGTGTTTTACTCTCAACTGTAAACCATTAATTCCCCAATAAAGAAATTTTAGAATAATAAATAAATAAATAAATAAAATTTTAAAAATAAGAGGGCATGGGGAATCCCACCACCACTGGAAGACACAGCAAACAGAATGGTCCAGAAAGCAAGAAGCAGATACCAATTAAGCTGGAATCTGGAACTGAACTTACTAGCTTCCAAGACTGAAGTATTGGAATAGTGCATGTTTTTTAAAATGTCCAGCCTATCATAATGTGTGACAGCAACCCAAAACAAACTAAGACAGCCACCTCACCCATATAAAGAGAAAGCCCAGGGCCTTCTGGAGATGGGTTCTCTCTGACTGGGCAGAACTAGCAGGCAAACACAAGGGGTGATGACCCTGAAGGCCACCATTCCAGCACAGCCTTGGCACAAATCCTGCCTCCTCCCAGGGGTCCAGATGATTGAGTCTTCCCCTCCAAGCAAGCGTGTCCTGAGCCATCTATTTTCCAGCCTGGCTTTTATCATAATGAGGCTGATACAATTGACCCCCCTCAGACTTGAAGCTGTCTTCATTTCTCCTGAGCTGATAATGAGGTTCCTACTTTTTTTTTTTTTTGACTGCACAATCTGAATTTAGATCCATCTTTCTGGCTTTTGATAAGAGACATGTTTGTCATCAATATATGTTGTTTCCACTAAATATGGGACTCACTGTGGCAATTATCCAAGGCCCTAATCAGCTCAAGTGGCAGCCAAATGCTCGAGCTGGGCTGGGAAAGTGGTAGGGTTTCATTAATATGCAGGAAAACACAACCAGAGCCTCCCTGGGAGGAGCTGGGCCAGGCTACGTGCACCAGCAAAAAAAAAAAAAAAAAAAAAAACCCTTCAAGTACATGGAAGAACTTACACAATATTTTCTTTAGTAACTGAAGACTTTCAGGAACTGTAATGATACTCAGCTTGGCAATTAAAAACCACAAAATGTGTCACTTAAAGAGACAAGAAGCCAACTGCTAAATGCAGGCGAGTATGTCTGCTGTTCCTTTCCCCCTTTCTGGAGGACAGTGAAGTAATAAATTTAAAAAATTCCCCTTTCCCCTAAAACAAGTTGAAATGACTTCCTCTCTTAGTTTGTAATGGGGACATTCTTTTCATATGTGCATTCTTTTGGTGACCAGAGGGAGGGATGGGTTCTGGTTTGCTTCTCTGAGCTTGATATAATGCTTCGATCTGGACCCATGCTTTGCCCAAAGAAAAGTCTGGTGCAGTAATATATAAAGATTCTTAGGAGAGGCAATGAGAGATATAAACAGCCCTCCTAAACAAATGCTCTAGTAAAAGAGATAAAATAATCATAATGTAATGTTGTAAGTTCTAGGATTTGGATACAAATGTAAAGTATGTTTAATTGTCTATGTCCACCGATGCTCACAGAATAATAGCAGACAAGTGTTGTATTTTGAGATACCAGGTAAACCCCCAGCCCCAACATGTCTTTTTTTTCATGTTCATTTATTATGTAGTCCTTTGTATAATCACTGCCTCAGGGGACAATTGTTTTCCAGAAGGGTGAAGCCCCTTGGAGAATTTAGGGAGCTTGCAAATTAAGGAAAAGGTAGAGTGAGTGGGCAGGTAAGATAGTACAATGGCTATGCAAAAAGAGTTTAGAGTCTAAAACTCCTAGAAAACCCAGGCTCCGCGCCCACTACCACCACAAACCAGAGCTGATCAGTGCTCTCTGGTAAAGGAAATAAAGGAGAGAAAGAGAGAGAGAGAGAGAGAAAGGTAACTTCCAGAGGAGGGCCACGGAGCAGCAACAGTTGTGTTTCTCTCCTCTCCTCTCCCTGGTCAACTAGGAATACCAAAGGAGATCTCCAATTGGGCCTCAAACTGCCTCAGGGGACAATTGTTTTCCAGAAGGGTGAAGGGCCATTGTCATCAAAACTGCTTGGTACTGGAACATGACTAGACACACTGACCAATGGAATAGAGTTGAGAGCCTGGATGTAAGCCCCCACACCTATGGACATCTAATCTTTGACAAAGGTGCCCAGACTATTAAATGAGGAAAGATGAGTCTCTTTAACCAATGGTATTAGAAAAAAATGGGTTGAAACATGCAGAAGATTCAGACTGAACCACTATATTTCACCAAATACAACAGTAAACTCCAAATGGATCAAGGACTTGGATGTTAGACCAGAAACAACTATCAGATACTTAGAGGAAAATATTGTCAGAGCTCTTTTCCATATAAATTTTAAAGACATCTTCAATAAAATGAATCCAATTACAAAGAAGACTAAGGCAAGTATAAACCTATGGGACTACATCAAATTAAAAAGCTTCTGCATGGCAAAAGAAACCTCTACCCAAACCAAGAAACCCCTCACAGAATGGGAGAAGACCTTTACATGCTGTACATCAGACAAGAGGCTAATAACCAAAATACATAAAGAACTTGCCAGACTCAACCACAGGAAAACAAAGGACCCCATCCAAAAATGGGAAGAAGCCATGGACAGAATATTCACCACAGAAGAGATCCAAAAGGCCAAGAAACACATGAAACATTCTAGGTTGCACTCATTTCAGGACAAGTCTTACCCAAATGGCAGTTTTGGATGGCCCAGGCTCCCTATGGAGAGTGAGGCAGTCCCTGCCATTGCTGCTTTAGAGGGAGTGCAAAGTCCTGGAGAGGCCCACAAGAGGGCTTTTGGTGACATTCCTGATGGTGGAGAGAGGGATTTAGGTCTTTTGAGAAACCTGGAGAAGCTGGGCCCAGAGGGGGTTTTACAGAGGACAATACACTTCTCAGGAACAAGCTGTGAACTTCACAAACCCAGGGTCAGATGGCCCTCTGGCTCACCCTACCTTATGCTTTGGATACTAGAACTGTAGCTGGAAGAAAGGTCTAGAAAGTTCTGGCATAACTTTTCCCTTCCTCTACTTGCTGGAATTGGAAGTTAAACCATATTTTAAATTGAATACTACAAAAGAAAATTCCGGGTGGTTAGGTGGTGTTGTACCTGGTAAAGCATACATGATACAGTGTGCAAGGGCTCTGATTCAAGCCTCTGGTCCCCACCTGCATGAGGATGCTTCATGGGTGGTGAAGCTGTGCTTCAACACTCTCTCTCTCTCTCTCTCTCTCAGGTATGAATTAGATGTGTTGTGGTGATCATTTCACAACATAAGCAAGTACTGACTTGTGTTTTTATACCTGAAATAAATACAGTGGTAGATGTCAGTCAGTTACACTAAAATTTAAAAAAAAAAAAAAAAAGTCTTCTTGGTATATTGCACCAAAGTAAAGACTCTGATGGGATGGTTCCAGTCCTGGAATATGATGGCAGAGGAGGACCTAGTGGGGGTTGAATTGTTCTGTGGAAAACTGAGAAATATTACACATGTACATACTATTATATTTTACTGTCAACTATAAACCATCAATCCTCCAATAAAAATAATTTTTAAAAAAGTATTTTTTCTCTTTGTTAAATTAACATTATGTTTTATTTGCTTATTATGTTACCATATGTTATCTAATGACTATTTACAGCTTTGTGTATTCTTTTTTTAAATTATTATTATTATTATCTCTATTTATTGGCTAGAGACAGCCAGAAATTGAGAGGGAAGGAGGTGACACCTGCAACACTACTTTGCCACTCGAAAAGCTTTCCCCCACAAGTGAGGAGTGCGGGTTTGAACCCGGGTCCTTGTGCATTGTAACATATGCACTCAATTAAATGTACCACCACCTGCCCCCCAAAAAAAACTTATTTGTATCTTAGTTGGGGAGTTGGTAGCTATATTCATTACATCATAAGAACTAAACCCTAATCAGTGAACAGATTAATTAGCTAATTAGATTAATTAGGTTAATTAATAGAATACAAGCACGGAGAAGGGAGTCCCAGGAGTGTCGCTTTCCTGAGAAAATGATGTTAAATTGTGACCTGAAAGAAGGCAATTTTGTCAGCTGAGAGTGGTGGGTGGAGATGGCATTATTAGGAAGAAAAAGAAGCCTTCCCACAAATGGTGAGACACCACAAGACAGAAAAATAAGCCTTGACCTAAAAGGACAGAAATGATTTTACTTCGACTAAATCTACATGAGAAGGTACTGATGGCTGGATCTCTACAAGGTGATTACACGCGATTAAATTCAGATATTACTTTGAGACCAATCTAACTTCTACTACTTCAGACTCCAGGCTTCTTCCATTCAAACAGCACGTGCACAGGCATTAACATGCCTCAGAGTGTATCAGTCTACTAAATGGGGGTCATAAGGACCAACATTTGAGTCTCCTATGGTAGGCTGTTATTAATGAAAAAAAAACTGCATTTGGGACATAACTTACTTTTTTCTTTATTGGGAGATTAATGGCTTACAATCAACAGTGAAATACAATAGTCTGGCAAGAATGTGGCAGAGGAGATTTGGGGTCTCCATTTTTGGAAAAACCTAGTAGGTCTGTTTTAGGTATATTCCAAGGGTCCCATGACTTTACTAATTTTTTGCCTGAGCCCAACAGTTAACATGTAGGTGGACCAAAGGTACTGTGTGGGGAGATGGTGGAAATAGGACTAGAAAGCTGGATCAGGGAAGAGAGTAGCTCCCAAATATGGAAAAAGTATATAAATACCATTAACTGTAAACCCCATTAATTTGATCTGGTGCCCATATTCAGCACAAGAGCCTGTGTAACTTCTGCATCCCTGCAGGTCTGAGCTCACATTCTGTGGTCATAGCTAGGAGGAACATTCTAGGCTGCACTTGATTCATCTTCCTTGAGTGGTAGAGTATTTTGGCTCAACCTACCCTTCAGAGAATGGGCCAGCCCCTACCACTGTTGATCCACATTGAGGGCAAAGTCCTGAAGGGGCCCATAAAGGGGTTCATTATGTTGTTCTGATGGAGATGACCAGTGACAGTGGAGAAAGGGTTCTGTTAGAGGTCTAGGCCCATCATGTCTATGTGGAAATCCCAGGATTCCCTGACAAGAGCCTGGGAGATGAGGTGGTCTGGTAGTGACTAAAAGAGCCATTGTTAAAGTATGCCAGTCTCTTGCCCTTACCCAGCTTTTGTAGTCCTTACTGTGTCTGGCAAGGTTAGCCTTTGATTGAAGGAAATGAAATAGGGAGTAGGTGAGGGGGGCATCTAGGTCTAAGTAGAAACTATTTGATTAAGTATTTTATGGTGTCTTTTTTAGGTCTTTCTTCTTGCTCGCTGCACTTACTGTGTCAGTGCAAACTAGTATGCACTTTTGCTTTAGGGAATATAGATTCTCCCTAACTTCTGGATACATGTGCACATGTGCTCTATCTCTTGGACCCTGGTCCATATCTAAGTGCTGTGGTTTTATTAGAAAGCACACCACCCAAAATGGGAGCTACTCTCTTCCCTGATCCAGCTTTCTAGTCCTATTTTCAATTCTGACACCATCTCCTCAGACAAAACCTTTGGTCCACCTGCATGTTAGCCGTCAGGCTCAGGGAAAAATTAGTAAAGTCATGGGCCCCTTGAAATATATCTAAAATAGACCTACTACCTTTTTTCACAATGGAGATGGCAAATCTCATCTTCTGTATTCTTTTCTTTGGGTTACTGATTATCAAACAATTTATTCTTCTTTATATCCTAATGCTTTTTCAGCCACCAAGTTGCAGATGCTACTATGATGCCAACCTGACTTCCCTGGGCAGATGACCTCATCATTGTACCCTGGAACCCCACCTCAGTTTTCCATATAACAATACAACACCCACTAGGTCCTCTGTCATCCTTCTTGGACCTGTATTCTCCCCCCAGCCACCCACCCCAGAGTCCTGCCCTACTAGGGAAAGATATAAACAGGTTGGAAGTATGGATCATCTGCCATCACCCTTGTCCAGTGGAGAAGCAATTACAGAAGCCAGATCCCCATAATACTCCTTGGTCCATGCTCCCAGAGAGATAAAGAATAGGAAAGCTTTCAAGGGAGGGCATGGGACACAGAACTCTGGTGGTGGGAACTATGTGGAATTATACCCCTCTTATACTATGGTCTTGTCGATATTTTTTATTTTATAAATAAATTTAAAAATACAATAGTGTGTGCATGCATAACATTTCTGAGTTTTCCACACAGCATTCAACTCCCACTAGGTCTTCCTCTGCCATCATATATTACTTTTTTATTATTATTCATATTTATTTATTTTCCCTTTTGTTGCCCTTTTTTATTGTTGTTGTAGTTTTTGTTATTGATGTCATTGTTAGATAGGACAGAGAGAAGTGGAGAGAGATGGGGAAGACAGAGAGAGGGAGAGAAAGATAGACACCTGCAGGCCTACTTCACCGCTCGTGAAGCAACGCGCCTGCATGTGGGGAGCTGGGGGCTCAAACTGGAATCCTTATGCCGGTCCTTGTGCTTCGCGCCACGTGCGCTTAACCCGCTGCACTACACCCGACTCCCCACATATTACTTTTTTTTTCCAATTTTTTTTCTTTATTGGGGAATTAATGTTTTACATTTGACAGTAAATACAATAGTTTGTACATGCATAACATTGCTCAGTTTTCCACATAACAATAAACCCCCACTAGGTCCTCTGTCATCCTTCTTGGACCTGTGTTCTCCCCCCTCCCCACCTACCCCAGTCTTTTACTTTGGTGCAATATGCCAATCACATATTACGTTTTTAAAAATCTATTTACGGAGGACTGGAAGTTGGTGCAGTGCATTAAGGGAACATGGTGAGAAGCACCAAGGAGTGGCATAAGGATCCTAGTTCCAGCCCTTGGCTCCCCACCTGCATGGGGGGGGGGTCTCTTCACAGGTAGTGAAGCAGGTCTACAGGTATCTTTCTCCCCCCATCTTTGTCTTCCCCTCCTCTCACGATTTCTCTCTGTCCTATCCAACGACAACAACAGCAATAACAACAACAATAACAATAATAACAACAGTGATAAACAACAAGGGCAACAAAAGGAAAACAAATCTATTTACTTGGTTTATGCTTAATAGTAAATTGTACAATTATAAGATTATAGGGTGTAGTAGCTCCATATAATACCCACCACCAAAGTTCGGTGCTCCCATCCTCAAACAGTAACCACCAGAGTTCTCACAAAGTCTTAGAGACAGTTTGCTTGCTTCTGGTTTCTTTCTCTCTTTTTTCATTTCAATTTTGTTTATTTGATTTTGTTTGCAAGTTCATGTGTTTCAGTTCTCCAGATTCCACATATGAGTGAAACTATCCAGTAGCTGTCTTTCATTGCTATATATATAGCTAGGGATGAAATGAAAAAAATTAAGACCATGAGATTTGCCCAAAGGTAGACAAATCAATTCTTTTAGAGCCACATTTCCATGAAGGGTCCTCATGTTCTTGATAAACAATTATTGGAGAAAATGTTGATGAGGAACAAATAGTAGTATGTGTATATTTTTTTCATGGATTCCAATTATGAAGAAACAAAAAAAATGATATACATGTTATCTCTTTTGTTCCTGATTTCTAGAATTCCTGTTTTAGACTGCTTTAAAATTTATGAAATTGCTAGATATTTACTTTCTCCCATTTCAACTTTGGACAGGCCAGTTACCTCTTTTATCTTCAGTCTTTCCATTCATTAAGAAAGCTTACAGCCCATTTATTCGAAAGACATGAAAACACTAATTGGAAGGGACATGTGCACCCTCATGTTCACAGCTGCATTATTCATATTAGTCAAAATATGGAAGCAACCTAGATGTCCATTGACAGATGACTGAATAAAAAGGTTGTGATTAATATACTACTCTATGATTAAAATAGATGATACTGTGTCCTTCAGGACAAAATGGATAGAACTGAAAGTGATTATGCTTAGTGAAGTAAGTAAGGAAGTGAAGGACAGATACTAGATAATTTCACTCATGTGGCATGTAAAGAATTGAAACACACGACTTTAAAAAACAAAAAGGAGAAGGAAGAGGAGGAGGAGGTAACCAGCCTATCTCTAAAACCTTAGGAGAACTATGGTGGTTATCCTGGTGGGAGTGGTAACACAGAACTTAAGTCAAGGGAGTGGTGTGTAATTATACCCCAGTTATCTTTTCTTATAACCTTTCAAATCACTAATGAAAAATGACTTTAAAAATAAATAAGCAGGGGCTGGATGGTAGTACATCCAGTTCAGTACACACGTTATCATGTGCAAGGACCCAGATTCAAGCCACTGTTCCCCACCTATGGGAGGTAGTATTTCAGGTCTCTCTCTCCAGTCAGTCTCTCTCTCTTTCTTAATATATGTGTGTGTGTGTGTGTGTGTGTGTGTGTGTGTGTGTGTGTGTGTGTGTGTGTATCCTTTACTCTTGAGTTTTCTCTATCCAATAAATAATAATAAAATTTGAAGAAACATTAAAAAAATAAATAAATGCAACTGGTCTAGCTAAAAAAAAGTCAACAGTTAAGTTTTAAGGTTATTTCTATAATATGTCCTTCAAATTGTAAAATTTTATGCCCAGATCATTAGAATATAACTTCTCTTCTTAGCCTCATTAAAACATTTCTCATCAAAACACAGAACTCTGCTTAGGTCTCTAAACTCATGATCCTGATGTTTCATTTAGGCTCATCATTTCAAATATTTATGTGAAATGTATTTTTAATTTCAACCTTAATGTCTTGTCATTATTTTGTAATTTACTGTTCTCATTGTCTTAGAGCATGTACAGAGAAGCTACTAACAAGAGATTGGCTTGAGGTCCCACTAGCAATTAGGTTAACCTATTTTGATGATAACCATGATCCATTTTTCCCCATTACTAAAGTTTTTGAAAAGGTAGCTAAATGAGTCTGAGTAAGATACAGCTGAGGGTTGTAAGTGAATACTGACAATATCACAGTTTGGGTTCATAGAAATGCATTATTCTACTGAATTTGCATAACAGCAACACCTTGAAACCCAAAGCTAGTAAATTAATCAATGGACCCAAATTAATTAACCATTAATTGCAAAAAACAAGACCATTTAGCACTTTAATACCTTTTTTTCTTTTTTTGCCTAAAAAGTTAAGTATGCTCATAATCCCAGAACCTTAGTCTTTTCCTGACACAGAGTATTTAACATCCATAAATGTGGGTCACCTCTTGATGAGTTTAATTCCCAGAGCAAGCCTGCTAAGCTGCACTGTTGTTCTCAAGCTAACAGTGAGAAAGAGTTTCTGAGCAGTTAAATGAAATACTCGAAGAAGTGTTCATTCCAACCCAGATGCTCCTGTGAATTGGCCCAACCTCAGCCCCTGCTGGGTAAAGGTGTGAACATCTGTGCAGATTGTTCAGTATGACGGTGGTGGTGGTGGTGGGGTGGTGGTGGTGGTGGTGGTGTGTGTATGTTGGGGGAAAAAGAGAGCCACCAACCACCCCTCCACCACCCATGGAGCTCCACTTGGCTTACCAGTGCTGATAAAGACTGAACTCAAGACCTCCCATATGCAAAACTCTGCTCCACCACAGAGTCATCTCCTTGACCAAAATCGGCACCGACCATATGCTGGGCACTTCTGTGTAAGTGATACAGAACACATGAATCCAAATTATTCATTCGGTTAATCATTCAAGCAGCTATTTATGCAAAACACAAAGTCAGTGCTGAATATGTAGAAATAAAATGTGAAAGAATAGTCCTGGTAGGAGAGGTTTGTGATTCCATGCTGGCTGCTTTGACTCTAGTCTGGTTTAATATTTGTAATGAGCATGGCATGGACACAGTTTATTTAAAAGTACTTGCCTCCAGAGAACACCATCTTCATCAACTTATTTCCTCAGCACAGAGTGACAACACGAGGATTCTCAACTCCTGCCGCTCAGAGTTACTGAGATGCTTTCTATTTTCCTTCAGCTAAATGCTGAGCACTCAAGAAACACTCTTCACTCGAAAGAGCCCTAATTTCATTTTGAAACACAGTATTGAAAACGAAGCAACACCATTTCAGGCTATTTGTCTAAAATGCTGTCATTACCTATCAGGAAGCAATTTTAGAGAATTTCTTGTAAAGATAAGTGAGGAATTTATAAAAATGCTATCAAGTGACAATATTAGACTTTAGAGGGAAAGAAAAAAAAACTGAAGCAGGTTAAGATTAAACCCTCTCTGGATTTTTCTGACTGCAATTTGTCACGTCTACCTAAAATGTGTCAAAACCAACTGATTAAAAAGGTATAATTTACATTTGGACTTTTATCATCGTCCCCAGTTTATGATTTTAAGGAAGTTCTATTTGTTGTAGAATTTCTAAGAAGTCATACATAAATATATCTTATTCTTTCTCAACACAGTTGAGCATGAAAGTGTTTTGCTTTTTAAAATAGATATACCTAATTATTCTGAAAATGAGAGAGAGACTGACTAAACACTATGCACACTGGCACAATAATGGTATTGGCGGGGGTGACTTTTTAAAATTTATTTATTAGAAAGATAGGAGGAGAGAGAGAAAGAACCAGACATTAGTCTGGTACATGTGCTGCTGGGGACTGAACTCAGGACCTCATAACTAAGAGTACATGGCCTTATCCACTGCACCACCTCCCAGGTCATGTGGGGGTGGGATCTTATACTTATAAATCCTGTGCTCTTTTTAATCTTTTTATTTATTTATTATTGGATAGAGACAGAAATTGAGGAGGGAAACAGAGAGACACCTGCAGCCCTACTTCACTACTTGTGAAGCTTTCCCCCTGCAGGTGGGGACCAGGGCCTTGAACTTGGGTCCTTGAACTCTGTAATGTGAGCACTTAACCAGGTACACCACCATCTGGCCCCAGTAGTTCTCTTTATAAATAAGGCAGAATTAGTGAGTCTCGGGTAAAGTAAATCTAAAGCTCTAGTCCCTATGCCACCTGCCAGGCTGATCAGGAAACCTTTCAAAGAAATGCAATCTTGCCCCTTTTGTCTGAAAATTAATTTGGGGGTCTGAGATCCGAAAGGCCAAGAAGCATGAAAAAAATGCTCCAAGGTTAGGTCATTGATTGTCATAGAAATGCAAATAAAGACAACAATGAGATACCACTTCATTCCTGTGAGAATGTCATGCACCAGAAAAGATAGCAGCAAAAAATGTTGGAGAACGTGTGGGGACAAATGAACCCTCCCTCACTGCTGGTGGGAATGTCAATTGGTCCAACCTCTGTGGAGAGCAGTCTGGAGAACTCTCAGAAGACTAGAAATGGACGACCTACCCTATGACCCTGCAATTCCTCTCCTGAGGATACATCCTAAGGAAAACACACATCCAAAAAGATTTGTGTATACCTACGTTCATAGCAGCACAATTTGTAATAGCCGAAACCTGGAAGCAACCCAGGTGTCCAACAACAGATGAGTGGCTGAGCAAGTTGTGGTATATATACACAGGGACTACTACTCAGGTATTAAAAATGGTGATTTCACCATTTTCAGCCCATCTTGGAGGAGCTTGAAGAAATCATGTTAAGTGAGATAAGTCAGAAACATGAACATGAGATGATCTCATTCACAGGCAGAAGTTGAAAAACAAGATCAGAAGAGAAAACACTAAGCAGAACTTGGACTGGAGTTGGTGGATTGCACCAAAGTAAGACTCTAGAGTGTGGGGGAGGGTTCAGGTCCTGGAACAGGATGGCAGAGGACCCAGTGGGGATTGTATTATTGTGTGGAAGACTAAGAAATGTTATGCATGTACAAACTACTTACTGCTGACTGTAAAACATTAATCCTGCAATAAAGAAATTTTTTTTAAATGAAAAAAGTGGTACAGGAGGTGGCACAGTGGATAAAGCATTGGATTCTCAAGCATAAGGTCCAGAGTTCAATCCCCAGCAGTACAAGTACCAGAGTGATGTCTGGTTCTTTATCTCTCTCCTTCTATCTTCATGAATAAATAAATAAAATCTTTTAAAAATAAATAAATAATTAATTAAAAAAAGGAAAAAAGGAAACTGGCTCTGTAAACCTATCAGTAAAGTTAGAAAGAAATTCCATTATAATTTAAGAGTCACCACCCTCCTGTGCTTTTCAGACAGTTCTTTATTGGTGTAAAAGATCAACACACATTTGTTTAATTTATGCTACTTCTAGGTTGTTCTTGGTACAAGGAGATTTTTCATTTGGCTACACATGTCCCACCTCTGCCTAGATATAATTTGATGCTATTCTAGCTTGGTGCTCAAGGTGTTGTGGACTGCAGGCTGGCATTTTCTGGAAACAGGAGTTGATTTTCTCTGCTCTGAAAACTCCCAGACCTTTCATTCTTTTAGTCTCTCTTTCTCTCTAGGCCATCCCCTATACTTTGTGATAAAGTCTGGAGAAAATCTCTTATTATTCATTCTTTCTAGTCCTCTTACTATGACCAAAAGTCTGCCAGTTCTCTGAAGGACTCAAGTTTTTGAATTAAAAAAAGGAAAAAAAAAAAAAAAACAGACTGAGACTGTCTGTCTTTTTTAAATTTCTTTTTATTTTTTAAATCAGTTCTTTTTTTCCTCTTTTGTTGCCCTTGTTGTTTTCTTATTGTTGATGTAGTTATTATTGTTGTTGTTATTGATGTCGTTGTTGTTGGATAGGAAAAAGAGAAAGAGAGGAGGGGAAGACAGAAAGGAGAGAAAGATAGACACCTGCAGACCTGCTTCACTGTTTGTGAAGCAACTCCCGTACAGGTGGGGAGCCGGGGGCTCGATTCAGGATCCTTATGCCAGTCCTTGCGCTTTGTGCCGCCTGCGCTTAACCCGCTGTGCTACTGCCCAACTCCCAGAAATCTCTTTTTTATACCATTACTGAAAGGAAAACACAAGAGGAAGCCAGATACTGTCTCTCTTATCTGAGAGAGAACAGGAAAAAAGAAAGGACACTTGGAAGTAGGTGACTTAGAAAGGAAGAGAGGGCAGGACCATAGGAAAAAAAATGGATATATATATGTGATATTAATATATAATTATAATTAATTATATAATTGATGTTGGGAGTCAGGTGGTAGTGCAGCGGGTTAAGCGCACATGGCGCAAAGTGCAAGGACCTGCCAAGGATTCCAGTTCCAGTCCCTAGCTCCCCACCTGCAGGGGAGTTACTTCACAGGTGGTGAAGCAGGTCTGCAGGTGTCTTTCTCTCTCCCTCTCTGTCTTCCCTTCCTCTCTCCATTTCTCTCTGTCCTATCTACTAACGAAATCAATAACAACAACAATAATAACTACAACAACAATGAAAAACAACAAAAGCAACAAAAGGGAAAATAAATAAATATAAAAATTATTTTAAAATTATATAATTGATGTTATATAATATCGTGTTAATAATATTATATAATAAGTATAATTAAATATACATATAATAGGCAACCCATATTTGTGACTTTGGGAGAACTGCTGCAGTTTCCAGTGGAGGGAAAGGGACACAGAACTCTGGTTGTGGGAACAGTTTGGAACTATACCCCTGTTATCTTGTAATTTTGTAAATCAATATTAATCACTAATAAAAAGAAAGAAAAACACAACTTGAATGAAAGGAAGAAGGCAGAATTGAGCATTTCTAAATATTACCCAACAAAAAAAAAAGAGAAGAGGTGCTTATTATTAATAAATGTAAGATAGATTTATAACCTGATATCTCTTAACATTTCATCTTCTTTAAATCAATTTTTAGAAAGAAATATACTGGAGTGTCTAGCCAACAAAATAATGCTTCCCTTAAAAGCATCCAAATATGCATCCCCAGACCCTGTGACTATACTGTGCTAGCTACAGGGCAAAGAGAAATTGAAGTTACAGACAAAATTAAAGATACTTATCAACTGACCTTAAAATAGGAAGATTACCCAGGATTATCCAAGTAGGCCATTGGTAAATAAAAGGTCCTTTCAAAATGAAAGATAAAGTGTCCATTTTCCAGTTCCACATGTCAGGAGTTTGGAACTTGCTGCTTTTTCCTAACAAGTAAAAAAAAAGTCAAATAGACTGAGAAGTCAACAACTCCTCTGCTTCCAAGATTGGCAGAAGAATGTGCACTGGAAGTCACCTATGAAAGCAGAAATGAAAGAGCAGAAACAGCTGTGGGATACAGGAGCATGGTTCATCAGTAATTAATAAATTGCTTAGGTCTTAGCAAAGACGAACCTGAACATTGAAAACACGGAGTGGCGGGGGGGGGGGGGGGGACCTAATTGTAGAGGATTTCCAACACATTTTGTGAGTATTTCCTACATGAGCTTGATTAGATCCTTGTGGTTAGCATTCAAGAAAAATCCCCTCCACAGAAAATCCTCAGAAGTGGGAAAATGAAGCCATTTTGAAATTTGCAAGAGCATTCTCAGTAAGTCATGCCCTCAGGACTAGTGAACCAGAGTCTAACTATGAAGTGTACTACCCACAGCTTAATCTGGGGCAAGTACCCAACTCTACTCATTCTATTAACCTATTGGGGGTGAGGGAGAGATGGTAACACTTGTAAAATTCAGGCTGACTAAAACACTGAGACTAAGTCATGACAATATAGACTACTTCACCTCCCACCAGGCCAGGCCTACCACATTATTTGAGGCCCTTTCACCATATACAGCACAACTGACTATCAAGGAAATATTACAAGGCTGACTAAAAAGCATAAAACGAACTGAAGAGATAAAGCAAACCTCAGAATGTTGTGTGGGACTAACTGAATTCGATTTAAAAGCAAGTGTGGAAACCCTCATGTTAATTCTTAAATGTAGTATTTCTAACTTGTGACAGATTGGTAGACAGCCATTTTTTCGTGTGTCTTAAAATAACTGGGGGCATAGCTAAGAATTTTATACAGCAAGTGATTGTTACTGAATATTGCAACTGAGATGTTATTTTTAGTTTTTAGTTTTTCTTTTAAATGTCTTAAAAGTGGTGGGAAGAAGATACTCAAATTGGAAAACCTTTAACCTTTGGAAAGAAATTGTAATTTTCAATTATTTAACAATTGGTGATCATGGAATAGTCAGTTATAATCTGCAGTTATAATCTGAGAATTAAAAAAGGCCCTGAAGTTCCTGTTCAATTGCATCAATTTCTGTATTTATGTGAATTTATAAATTGCAGTAATCTTGTCTACCATAAGTAAATGAGTCTGTAGACTGTGAGTCTGTAGACTGTGAACTCCCCAAACTAAAAAGTACAGTATTTGGAATTATGTTCTTTATGATTGTAGTGTTTGCAAAGCTACTAATATGTAGAAAATAAAGGAATTGCACAGTGCAAAATAAATAAATAAAAACAACTGTGGTGAATTTTTTGCTAAAGGCACAGTACTGTATAGAGTAATTGGCATGTGGAACTAACTGGCAATGGAACACTGATGGTGAGACTGTGAGAAAGCAGTGCAAAAATAAAAAAAAGAAAGAGAGGAAGAAAGAAAGGGGCCAGGCGGAGGCACAGGTTAAGTGCACACATTCTAGTGCACAAGGACCCAGGGGCAAGCCCCTGATCCCCACCTGTAAGGAGAAAGCTTCACAAGTGGTGAAGAATGACTGCAGGTGTCTCTCTGTCTCTCTCTCTCTTTCTACCTCCCTGTCCCCTTTCAATTTCTATTTGTCTCTATCCAATAATAAATAAATAAATAAGAAAAACCAGTTAACAGAAGTGAGGACTGTCTTTGAGAGACTGGAGACAACCTGAGGAAAAGACTCTCTGAGTTTAAGGATTTATCAGTAGAAGTTTTTAAAACTAAAAAGCAAAGGGAACAAAGACTTGGGGCGGGGGGAAGTACCATAACTATGAGATGATAAAGGATACAGCATCAACTCCTGGAAATTGGAGTAGGAGAGACGCAGAAGAATTATTTGAAACAGTCATTACTGAAACTATCCCCCCCCCCCCACCTACCTGGTTAGTATCAGACACCAAGTCACTGATCCAGGAACTTAAACGAACACCAAGCAGGACAAATAAAAACAAACACTGCAAGTAGACATCTCATTTTCAAACAACAGAAAAATAAAAGATTACAAAAACTCAAGAAGACTCTCACAAAAAGAAAAGCTATATACCAACTTACCTACAGGGGAACAAAAATAGAACTACATTCAACTTCTCAGTAATTGTATAAGTAAGAAGGGAGTGGAATGACATATTTAAAGTGTTGAGAGAAAAATGACGAAGCTAGAATTCTGTCCCTGTGAAATGACCCCTCAAAAATACATTTTTCCAAGACAAACAATAATTCAAGGGATTTATTACAAAACTTCCATCTTGTAGGAAATGTTAAACAAAATTCCTTAGAGAAAGCAAGAGAGAAAAGTATACAAATCACAAACTTGGATCTACATAAGTAAATGAAGGACATCAATGAGGAGGAAGGTAAAATAAAGTCTTGTACTTCTTTAATCCAACATGTAGAAATTTGTTCAAATTAATGATAATAATAATGTTTTTTATTAGACTAATATTGGTACTTAGAGATATTGTGTGTGCTAAAACATTTAACTGTACATGTATTTTGCAAACACTAGGGCACCACGGGGGGGCGGGAAGCAAGAGGTATATAACACATGTTGAGAAAGGAGAAAAGTGGGATCATATGAAGTGCTCAAAAGAATGAAAATGCATAAAGACAAGAATAGGAGCAAAGGGGGCAGACAGTGGTTCATTCAGCAGTGCACACAACAAAACTCGTGAAATTTTGAAAGAAAATAAAAACTCATCCAGAACATGTTAAAGCTCATTATACTGGAGCAGAGCTATGGCGACATAGTCTCAGCAAGTTGACTCTCTCCCAGAAAACAAATATCACGACCAAGGAGATCAACAAATTTCATCAGAGAACAGCACTCTCTGCGTTCCCCTGGGCTCCTGACAAGCAGGCCACCCCTTCCTTCCTTCCACTTCAGGTACCCATCTTTTTAAATTTTTATTTATAAAATGGAAACACTGACAAAACCAAAGGATAAGAGGGGTACAATTCCACACAGTTCCCACCACCAGAACTCTGTATCCCATCCCCTCCCCTGATAACTTTCCTATTCTTTATCCCTCTGGGAGTATGGGCCCAGATCAAATCGATGAGGTTTACAGTCAGGTGAATCTTTAGCACAGGTTCTTGTCTGTGAAACACAAGGACAGGTATAAGGATCCCGGCTCCCCCCCTGCAGGGGTGTTGGTTCACAAGCAGTGAAGCAGGTCTGCAGGTGTCTTTCTCTCCCCCTGTCTCCCCTCCTCTCTCGATTTCTCACTGTTCTATCCAACAACATCAATGGCAACAATAACAATAACGACAACAACAAGGGCAACAAAATGGGAAAAAAATGGCCTCAAGGAACAGTGGATTCATAGTGCAGGCACCAAGCCCCAGCATTAACCCTGGAGGCATAAATAAATACATAAGTAAAGCCAGAAAGAAAAGGTTGAATATGGGATGATCTCACACATGGTCAGAAGTTGAGAAATAGGGGGTTGGGCAGTGGCGCAGTGAGTTAAGCGCACGTGGTGCAAAGCGCAAGGACCGTTCGAGCCCCGGCTCCCCACCTGCAGGGGAGTCGCTTCACAGGTGGTGAAGCAGGTCTGCAGGTGTCTATCTTTCTCTCCTCCTCTCTGTCTTCCCCTCCTCTCTCCATTTCTCTCTGTCCTATCCAACAACGAACAACATCAACAATGGTAATAATAATAACCACAACGAGGCTACAACAACAAGGGCAACAAAAGGGGGAAAAAATGGCCTCCAGGAGCGGTGGATTCATGGTGCAGGCACTGAGCCCAGCAATAACCCTGGAGGAAAAAGAAAAAAAAAAAAAGAAGTTGAGAAATAAAAACAGAAAAGGAAATACAAAGTAGAACTTGAACTGGGTTTGGTCTATTGCACCAATGTAACGGATTCAGTGCATGATGGTGGAGGAAGATGCAGGCCAGAGATGAGTGTTTTGCAGAAAGCCAAGAAATCTTACACATGTACCAATAATTGCATATACTGTAAACCATTTATTCCCCCAATTAAAAAAAAGAATAGAAAACATCTTTAAAAATATATTTAAAAGAAGGAGAAAAAACCCTCTCAACTTCTGTGGGAATTAAAAAAAAATCACATAACCCCTTTGCAAAGGTGGCTAGTTCTTCCCAATCCTTTGCATTTAACCAAACCAGTCTTCTCTTCACATAATAATCAGTACATGTGCATTTAGAGCAGTTCCTTCCTTTTTTTCCTTCCTCTCTCTCTTTCTTTATTCCTTCCTTTTTTACTTTTTTATTTACCAGAGTACCACTTAGCTCTGGCTTATGGTGTACAGGGGTTCGAACTTGGGACTTTTAGTGCCTCAGGCATGAAAATCTTTTTGCAGAACCATTATGTTGTTTCCCCAGCCCAAATAGTTCCTCCTCCTCCTCCTCCTCCTCCTCCCCCCTCCTCCTCCTCTTCCTTCTTCTCCTCTTCCTCCTCTACATCCTCCTCCTTCTTCTCTCTCTCTCTCCCCTTCTATCCCTCTCTCTGTCTCTCACCCACCCCCCTTTTTACTTTGCCTTCATCAGGACTTCACTGCTCAGGAATGACTTTTTCTGATAGAAAATATGAACCAGAGCCACGGAGACCAACACAGAGTGAAGAGACCACAGCACTATAGCTTCCTCCACTGTGGACTCAAACTTGGGTTATGCACATGTCAAAGCAGCTCACTACCTAAGCTATTTTTTCATCCCCTTAGAATAGTTCTATTCATAATCACCAAATATTGGGCACTATAAGCAAAATACTATTGAACAAGTAAATAAACTCTAGCACATTATACAACATATATATATATATGGAATGCACAACTTGTATGCCTAACAAAGTGGGTGGATCATAAATGCATTTAAAAAACTGAAACATAGCATATGTAAAAATTCATCTGTGTTATTTCATTTATGTGACATCCACAAAAGGAAAAACTACAGGAAAGTATATTGGAAATTATTTAGCTGTTGAAGGAGAGAAAAAAAAGTTGGCTACAAAATGGCCTTATGAGGGAATTTTTAGAGGCAAAGACTATTTATTATATTTTGGTAGCTGGAATCAAGTAGGCTGTGCATTTATTAAAACCCATATATTTTACACCACAGCAAACTTTACTGCATGCAAATTGAGAAATAATTCAAGTGAGTGTCAAGATGAAATCCAGGCTGACAAATAAATTCAATTATAATACAAATGCAGGACATAGTTTTACTGACAGGGTGGTGAGCAAAAAATGAGCCTACCAAAATAACGTGGGAAATTACTGCTTCGACTAGATACTGTCCAGGTCAGAAAGAGCTGTACAGGGGCCTGCAGATAGCTCCGCAGTTAGGGACGTGCCTTGCCATGTGCATAGCCTAGACTCAAATCCTGGCATCACATGGGAATGCCACTTCAGTGTGGGAAACTAGTGCTTTGATGTCTCTCCTCTTCCCTGCTCTCTCTCTCTCTCTCTTTCTGTGACTCTCTATGTGAAAGAAAAAGAATGAAAATGTGAGGCCAGAGAGTGGAGCATGCATGGATGAGGTCCTAGCACTTTAAAAAGATTAAAAGGGAAAGGAGCTACACGCACAAAAATACATACATACATACATACATACATACATACATACATACATACATACATACATACATACATACATTGTGGAAGTGAACCTGGAAAACACCAGAGGAAGCCAAGCACTGTTTCTTATATCTGAGAAAGAAGAGGAAAATAAGAGGGACACTCAAAAGCAGTGAGTATAGGCCTGACTTAGAAAGTGAAGGTAGAACCATAGAAAAGTGGGGGAGAAAGAAACCATATAGATATAAAGTCAGCCCATATCTGTGACCTCGGGAGAACTACTATAGTTTCCAGTGGAGGGAATGGGGACACAGAACTTTGCTCGTGGGAACAGTATGGAGTTATACCCCTATTTTCTTACAATTTTGTAAATCTTGAATCTGGGTCCTTGTGCATTGTAATATGAGCACTCACTCAGGTGTGACACCACCTGGTCACCTATATTTCCTTTTGTTGCCCTTGTTGTTTTTTACTGTTGTTGTAGTTATAATTGTTGTTGTTATTGATGTTGTCATTGATAGGACAGAGAGAAATGGAGAGAGAAGAGGAAGACAGAGAGGGAGAGAGAAAGATAGACACCTGCAGACCTGCTTCACTGCCCGTGAAGCAACACGCCTGCAGGTGGGGATCCTTATAGTGGTCCTTGCGCTTTGCGTCACATGGGCTTAACCCACTGCCCTACGGCCCTAACATATTACCTAACAGATGATTAAGTCTGGAACTACTTTACATGAATACTAGGATTGAATACATAAGTAAATTACAGGTAATAAAGCCCCTGTTCTAAGGGATGACAAGCCAAGGGGAAAGGTGCAAGTGAGTTGTTGAGGTGATGCTGGATTCGAGTCAGCAAGGTAATCTGACAGAAACTTTAGTAGACCTACAGAGACAGAGATACAACTCCACATGGCTTCTACCTGAAATCCAGGCTAAAAAATAAAGTGTGTGTGTGTGTGTGTGTGTGTGTGTGTGTATGTATGTGTGTGTAAAAGGGAAAAAGAAGGGGCCTAGAAGCAGTGACATTTCAGTAGCAGCAAATAACACCCAAATTCCATATCTTAGTTTCTAAAATGGATTCTCCATCAAGCAAAGCAGTGGTGCCGTGGCTAAAGTGCTGGATTCTGGAGCATGAGGTTCCAAGTTTGATCCCAGGCACTACATGTGCCAGAGCCATCATCTGATTTTCATTCTCTTTCTTTCTCATTAATACATAAATTAAGAAAAAAATTAAATTTCTTTATTGGGGGATTAGTAGTTTACAGTGGACAACAAAACACAGTACTTTGTACATGTATAACATTTCCCAGTTTTCCACATAATAATTCAACCCCCAGTAGGTCCTCCTCTGCCTTCATGTTCCATGACCCAAACCCCCATACCTTTATCCCAGAGTCTTTCCTTTTGGTGAAGCAGGTCTGCAGGTGTCTATCTTTCTCTCCCCCTCTCTCTCTGTCTTCCCCTCCTCTCTCCATTTCTCTCTGTCCTATCCAACAACGAATAGCATCAACAATGGCAATAATAATAACCACAACGAGGCTACAACAACAAGGGCAACAAAAGGGGGACAAAATGGCCTCCAGGAGCGGTGGATTCATGGTGCAGGCACCGAGCCCAGCAATAACCCTGGAGGAAAAAAAAAAATCTACTTAAAAGAAAAAAATAAAAGATTTTATTTAGTTATTAATTATTGTTATTTCATTATTTAGTTATTTATTATTCATGAGAAAGATAGCAGGAGAGAGAATCAGACCTAATTCTGGTGCATGTGCTGCCAGGGATTGAACTGGGGACTTCACGCTTGAGACTCCAGTGCTTTATCCACTGTGCCACCTCCTGGACCGCACTAAATTCTTTTTTAAAACTTTTATTGAGGAAATGTTTCACGGGGCAGTTGTTGTCTAGGATAGTTTCAAACTTCCTCCACAGACATGCCAGCACACTACATGTATCATCTTGTTTTAAATAAAATTTCACTGATTTGACATTGGCTTACGATACTACACAGATTTCATGAGGAGAGCTTCAAACCTCTATGGTTTTGTTTGTTTTGCGGCCATCATTAGCGCTGCACTACTCCAGGAGTTGTTTTTCAGAAAGATGTTAACAGAGACACCCTAACACCAAAGCTTTCCACAGTGGGGTGTGGCTCTGGCTCAAACATGGGCCAGGCCCCTGACAAAGCAAGCGCCCTCTCCAAGCGAGCTATCCTGCTGACCCACCCATATGTGTTTACAAACGTGCTGCCTATCACCCAAGTCCCCTTGCCATTCCTGTCACTAAATCTGCAGTTTTTACCTTCTTCTGCCAACCACTTCCCTTCTGCCTGTAGTAATTACTGTCTATGTTGCAGTTCTAATTTTTTTTGTTGTGATCTGTTAATTCAATTGCTTTATTTTTAGTCAAAACATGATTATGTTGAAGTCCTTCCTTCTGTTTACAATTTATTGAAAAATATATTAAATGGTTATTAAATCTTGTCAAGTGCTTTTTAGCATCTATGGATATGATCATATGGTTTTTCTTTTTCTTGATGTGGTTCTTCTTCTATATTGAATTCACTGATTTGCATATCCTGATCCATCCTTGCATCCCGTAAATAAATCCCACTTGGTCACAATCAATGATTCTTTTAATGCTTTGTTGGATTCAGTTTGCCAAGATGTCTTAAGGATTTTTGCATGTATGTTTGTCAGAGTTATCCATCTGTGGTTTCCTGCATGTGTTCTGTGCTTGTCTGGTTTTCAGATTGGGATACTGGTAGCTTGTAAAATGTATTTGGGAGTATTTTCCAAAGATTTTTTTTTGGGAATGATTGAAATGGATCCACATTATATCTACTCTGAAACTTGACAGAATTCACTGGTGAAGCCATCTAGTCCTAGGCTTTTGCTTTAATGGAGACTTTTGATTGTTTCAATCCCTGTATCTGTGATTAGTCTATTTAGGCTTTCTCATTTGCTCTTGAGTCAATCTTGAGTCAATGATTCGGGGCTCAGCAGTGGCACACTTGGTTAAGCACATATATCCTCATGCCTAAGGATCCAGGTTTGAGCTCCCAGTCCCCAAAACCTGCAGGGAGGAGGCTTCATGAGTGGTGAAGCCGGTCTGTGTGTATCTATCTTTCTCCCTCTCGATTTACTCTTCCCTCTCAGTTTCTCTCTGTCCTGTCAAATCGAGGAAAAAAAAAAAAAAAAAGGAAAAATGGCTGCTAGGAGCTGAGGGTTCATAATGCTGGCACCAAACCCATCAGTAACCCTGGTGGCAATAACAAGCCAATCAACCAAATATTGTAGAATTCTAAAAATTATTTCTGTTAGACTGTCAGATTCATTTGTAGAGAGATATTCACAGTTTTGTTTAATGATTGTTTTTACGTTTATGTGCTATCTACTTTAATCTCACCTCTTTGGCTCTTGTTCTTTTCTTTTTAAAAATGCTTTATACAGGAGTCGGGTGGTAGCACAGCAGGTTAAGCGCAGGTGGCGCAAAGCGCAAGGACTTGTAAGGAACCCGGTTCGAGCCCCCGGCTCCCCACCTGCAGGGGAGTCGCTTCACAGCCGGTGAAGCAGGTCTACAAGTGTCTTTCTCTCCCCGTGTCTTCCCCTCCTCTCTCTATTTCTCTCTGTCCTATCTAACAACAATAATTACAACAACAATAAAAAAACAAGGGCAACAAAAGGGAAAATAAATATAAAAAAATTTAATTACTTGAGAGATAGAGAGACCAGAGCCCTGCTCAGCTCAAGCATGAATGTTTCCTTGTATAACCACTATGCTATCTACCCACTGTACACTCTTGATTAAGGAAAAAAAAAACACATATATATATATATATATATATACACACACACATATATATATGTATATATATATGTATATATATATATATGTGTGTGTATATATATATATACATATATATATGGAAGTGAGAGGGAGCAGACTTCAGAGCACTGCTGAGCTCTGGCATAAGGTGGTGCTAGAGATCCTATCTGTAGCCTCTGGGATCTCAGGTTTGCAAACTGGTGCTGTCAGAGGCTGAGTTAGTTCCTCAATTCTTTCTTCTTGGCAGTTTTCTCCCTTTTTCTTCTTAGTGAGCCCATTTAAGATTTCTTTCTTTGTGGTCTGGGAGGTGGTGCAGTGGATAAAGCTTTGGATTCTCAAGCATGAGGGTCCCAATCCCCGGCAGAACATGTACCAGAGTGATAGCTGGTTTTTTCTCTCTCTCCTCCTCTCATTAATAAATAAAATGTTTAAAAATTTTTTTCATTTATCTTTCCAATGAACCAGTTCTTGGATTCCTTCGTATCTTTTTAGGTTCAGTTTCATTTGTGCTCCAATTTTTATTATGTTCTTCCTTTTACCTGTGTTTTTTCTAATGTCTGAGACATAAGGCGATTTTTTTTTCTTCTAATTTGACTTTTCTTGTTTATTGATGTGATCTGTGAACTTCCTTATTAATCCTGCTGTCGCTGCATCTCACGGACTCTGCTACCTCTTCAGTTGATTTTTGTTGATATCAAAGTGAAGTTTAAAGGGCACGGGCAGTGGCCTACCTAGTTAAACATGCACATTACACATTACAGAGTGCAAGGTCCCAGGTTCAAGCCCCCAGTAGGGGGAAAAGCATGATGAGTGGTGGAGCAGGGTTGCAGGTATCTCCCCCTATCTCTCCCTTCCTTCTTGATTTCTGTCTCTATTCAATAAATTAACTAAAAAAAATTTTTTTTAATTTTTAAAAAAAGCTTTTTTTTTTTTTTTACTGGAGTAGTTTCACACAGTGATAGGCCTCCATGTGTTTGAGATCTTCTGAGTTTTCTGTCTTCATGTCTATAGACTTTTCCTATGTGCCACTTTTTATATGTCATATCTATTTTGGAGAATGTACTATACGTAAATGTACTATACATACTTTAAGGCCATGATTTCCTTATACATTTTTGCCAGAACGGTCTGTCCATGATCTCAACTGCATGTTGAGATCCCCTGCTATTGCTGTGGTTGGTGTCTTCCTCTCAGTCTGTTAGTAACTGTTCCGTACACTTATGTGCACCTTGCTGGCTGCATACGTGCTGGCTCTTTGCCAACTACCCTCTGGATCATTATCTAGTGTCTGCTTGGTCTCATAACTTTCACTTGGCTGCAAGTTATATTTCATTAGCTACAAGTGCAGCACATTCCTGCCTTTAACTCTGCGCAGCTGATTTAAACTCTCTTACTTCTGCCTTTCCCCAAGTCTGCTGGTCTTTACAGCTGCTGTGTTTCTGGGCTGTGTAATAATAGGAGCACTTGCATTTTCTTTATTCATCACTTTGTGACCACTGGTATGTGTACAAACTCTTGTTCACATGCAGGGTGATTATTATTAATGGGTGGGGCTTAATTACTACACTTCTACCTCTTGCTTTCTTGTTATTTTCTCTTGATTTCTTTAGTGGGGGATTAATACTTTACAGTTGACAGTAAATATAATAGTTTGCACATGTAGAACATTTCTCAGTTTCTTGTTATTTTTCAATTGCTGGTGTTTCTTTTCTCCTGAGCTTCTATCTGCCTTTTCATCTGGATGGCTTTGCCTGATTGAAGGGGGAGACAGAGGAGGAGAGACAAAGAAGTAACTGTAGCCCTGCTTCTCCCACGCCTCACCTGAAGGATGGAAGCTTCATGAAAGGTTAATGCAGGTGTCTCTCTCTCCCTCCCCCCTTCCTCTCTCAATTTCTCTGTCCTATCAATTAAATACAAAGGGGGAAAAATGGCCACCAGGAGCAGTGGATTTGAAGTGCTGGGGTCCAGCAATAACCCTGATGGCAATAATAAAAAATTACACCTGTGATTTATCTACACACAAATTTTTTACTTAAAAAAAATTTAATGGCCATGTCTTACTACCAGAGAGGTGGTAGTAAAAAGGGAAGACAGCAATAACCAAAGGTGACTTTGATTAATATTTCAAAATGGAAGTCTAAGTGGGACAATTGAGGTAGGAGCCAAAGGAGAGTGATACATGAAATTCTGTGCCTTTGGAACTTGTTTCTTAATACTGATGCAGTTTCAGAGGATTTTCTATAAATAATAGATTACAAAGTAGATGTTTAGCATAGCATGGCTTTTAGAGGTGCATTTTCCAAGTCTTGACAATGCAGGAAAAAAAAAAAAAAAAAAACAACAACCAGCAGCTACTAAAGGGTAAGACAAAAACACAGAGTTTAAAACAATGGAACTGACCACAGGCACATATCATCATCCAACTATGTTGCCTTGCAGTGATGCACTTAGTTGAATACATATGTTACAATGCTATAATGACCCAGGTTCAAGCCCCCAGCCCCTAACTGCAAGGGGAAAGCAGATCTGCAGGCATCTCTCTTTCTATCTTCCCATTCCCTCTCAATGTCTCACTGCCTCTATTCAATAAAGGTAACTTTTAAAAAGTACGTATTTTCTCAGTGACAAAAAAAAAAAAAAAACACTTCACTCAAAATTGGGAAGAGGATGTTAGTAACCTTTACAAAAAAAAGATTCAGGGGGCAACAGACATGAAAAAAATGCTCAAAATTATTAATTAGCAAAGAAATGCAAACAAATGGAAACACCACTTTACACCAGTGAGAATGCCATACATCAGGAAGGACAGCAACACCAACTGTTGGCCATGATGGAGGGGCCTTTTGCACTGCTAGTGGGAATGTAAATTAGTTCAACCCCCGTGGAAAACAGTCTAGAGAACTCCAGAACACTACAGATAGACCTACTATATGACCCAGCAATTCCTCTCCTGGGATTTACCCAAAGGAATAAAAAATATCCATTCAACAAGATCCATGTACAACTATGTCCACAACAGCACAATTTGTAATAGCCTTAACTTGGAAGCAAGCTAGATGCTCAACCACAGATGAGTGGTTGAGAAGGGAGTGGTATATATACACACTGAAATACTACTTGGCCACTAAAAGTGCAGTATTCTTTGTCTCATCTTGGATGGAACCTGAAGAAATCTTAAGTCAAAAAGAGCATAAATACTGAATGTTATCTCTGATAGGTGGAAGAAGTAAAGGCAGAAAGGGAAAACACAGAGAGTGAAACCTGGTGGGGCTTATTGCAGCAAAACAAAGAATTCTAGGGAAGGGAGAAAAAAAGATGAGGAACAGGCACTGGGGTCCTGGCATATAACTGGCGAGACTCGCTATCCTGCTTTTACTAGAAAAAACAGGTAAAGGGGTATATGATTTGCACAGTAGGTCAGGAGGAGGAAGCAGTGTCTATCTGGCCTATGTATCTCTCAGAGTTGAAACTCAGAACCAGCCTCAATGCTTAAGCAAGTCCTGGCCATAGTTCAAGCAAATTATATATGCATACGTGGATTTTTTTTTCTTTTGGTAAATAAATGGGTACATGTATTTCCACAACAGTTAAAACTTGGAAGCAAGCTAAATGCCCACTGACAAGAGAAATTCTAAATATATATACTTAATGGAGTAGTTCACAGCAATTAAAAAGATGACATGTACTTCAAGACAAAATGAGTGGAACTAGAAGTGATTATGCTTAGTGCAGTCAGTAAGGAAGTGAAAGACAGCTAGCTACTGGATGGTTTCACTCATGTAAGGAGTAGAGAGAAATAAAATAAATGAACTTATTAAAAAAAAATCAATCAAAAAAACCACCCAAACCCCAAACAAAAAAAACTGTATCCAACTCACCTTGGGAGCACTACAGTAGCTATCTATGCCAGCTGGGGTGGGGACACAGAACTTGCGTGGTGCAAGTGTTGTGGAATTTACCTTATATAGTCTTACTTGTAATCATACTACCTGTAAATAACTAATAAATCATTAATAAAATAAAAAAGCTTTCATGTCAATCATTTTATCTAGGACTTCCTCTCAATTTCTGGCTGTCTCTATCAAATATATAAAGATAATGAAACATTACTAAGAAAATATTCCACAGTATGCCTCATCAGAGGCAGTGCTGGCCGGGGGGGGGGGGGGGGGGGCGTTTGGTATTGTGGTGTCTTTTCTCTATTTGGAAATGAGAAAGAATGAGAAAGCCCAGGAGCTATGACACCATACATATGCAATGTCCCGGCCCCACAAAGCTAAGTCCCCCTGTGCAAGTGGACACATTTGATTTTCAATGATGAGATGTCACACTGTAAAAATACTCAGACAAAACTGCTATTCTAATGTACATGCACTAGTTTAGTTACAGAAATACTGATATAGACCACTAGGCATTTTGGTACTCCCAAATTTAACAGAACTATAAAGGATTTAATCTGCGCATTGTACTATGGCAGAAATACTCTTCCATGTTTAACAAAATCTCAGCCATATCTTTTAACATTCAGTGACTAGTTATGTGTGCTTAGAAAGAAAAATTATAGTTGTTACCTCCTGCTACAGACTTGTCTTTTGTGTGTGGGGGGATATCTAAATTATTCTTTCTTCTTGTAAGTGTATTAAGTAAAAAACACAAAGCACTTTCCCCAGGGAATTTCACTTCCACAAATTTCTAAATGACTGCTTTTGAAATAAGATTCACTTAATGTCAGAAAATGGGTAGGTGGTTTTATAGGTTCTTTGAAAATGCCTATTGCTCAAGGTTTTGCATACCCATTCTAATCCTCAGAGCCATCTGTGAGGTAGGCACTATTATTAGCACAATTCTGCAGGTGGGAAGGCAGGTCATCAAACAGCTTAAATAAACAGGGAAGTTGGGATTCAACCCAGTCAGGCACTCTACCCTAACTTTCACGGTATGCCCACTCACATATAGCACTTGTACTGAAAGAACTAAGCCTGTGACTTTTAACTAGTCTCTTTTTAAAAAAAAAAAATCAGTATTACAATCCATTTAGTCTACCTGCCTTTTTTTCTTGGCAAACTGGGGGTCTTGAATGCCCACCTCTTGAGCCCATTTCTTCATTCTGAGAAATACTGAGGGAGAGGCACCCACACACCACAGCTCCCTACGCCAGTGCATGCACTCTACCTGGAGAACTCTTTTTTTTTTTAAATGTAAAGTGCTAAAAAATATTTGGAGGAACATATACCAACAACACATATTGACAGTGGCTAACATGGAAAAATTGAGTCTGGAAATGAGTTGTTTTTCTGGTTCCTTTTTAAGTGTGTGCATTAGAATAACTGTGTGTGTGGGGGGGGCGTGGGTGGTGGTGGCACACCCAGCTGAATGCCCATTACAATGAGCAATGACCCAAATTAGAGCCCTCAGTCCCCACCTGCAGGGGGAAAGCTTTGCAAGTGGTGAAGCAGGGCTGCAGTTATCTTTCTCCCTCCCCCTTTCCATTCCCTCTATCAAATCAATTTTTAAAAGTCATACAGCATGTCAATGGCATACCCTCTTTTATCACTACTCATCATTTATGGAACACAGACAAATATAGAGCATAAACATCTAGTGGTATATTAGCTAGGGCAAGGCCAGGTCTACTATCTTTAAAAGCATTTCAATGCACTGTAGGTCAGTAACCATTGGTGAAGAAAGTCTACTTACCTCTAACTTAGTACCGACTTTTATACTAATATTTCTCTTCCACACCTCTCCAACTTCAACCACATGTACTTGTATATGCTGAAATATTTCAACCACCTCACTCCAAAAGCAGCCACATTCCCTGTCCTATTAAAATTACTCGACGGTCCTGTAGTCTTCCTTTCGTTTCTTTATATTTACACCAGGGATGTAGCTCCCCATGTCTGCAGGGGTTTTAACCATTTGTTCTGTGTTCTGCTCCGCAGGGAGCCAAGTGGGAAAACTAGATCATAATCTGTGTCAACTGGTGGGCGGAACCAGTCAACAAAGGCTGAGATGCTTGGCTGGTTGCATACCTGTTTTGTCATGCGTGGAACCCAACTTTGGGCTGGGTTCTCTCAGCCCTGAGGGGAGCTTCAGTACTTTACCCTATCACTCCCTCTTCTCAACTTTCTGGAAAAACCCAGAGCAGTGAAAACCCCTGGCAATGACCAAATAGCAATAACTGACAGTGTTTAGATTCCAGCCCCCCCCACCCCGTACCCATAATCTGAATGTGTCTGCAAGCTGATTTTTTTCTGTATGTGAAACTGTAGACTCTAGACTGAGCCCCGGGCCTGAATTCTCCATGTGTTTGACTATATTCCAGGTGATCAATCAGTGCCTGATAACTCCTGGCCACAGCCTTCTAGCTCAAGCTTTTGATGTTTCCGGCAATACTACTCTCCCTACAGTTATTCTGACACTTATTTGTATAACATCTTTTTTTAATAGAATTTTGTGGGATGCCCAACCCCCAGGTCAGCAAAACTTTTAGTTACTTACTGAGTATATATAAGCAGGTGATCAAAGCATTCAGATTTTTTTTTTTCCCTTTTCTGTGTGGATTCTACTCCACTGGTCCTAGTTCTTTAAAAGTGATTTTGTTTGAACAATTGATCATACAAACCCAACAACCAAGAAACATTAATAATTGTCTTCTGTACTTTACTAAACACTTAGTGTTTAATATATTTTAAATTATAAAGAAGTTACAAGAAACTCCTAAAAAATTTAATACAAAAATAGTACAAGTTAGGACAAATAAGCATTGAGATATGACATTTGAGAAGGAACATGCAGAAAAAGTAGCAGAGGCTTAACATTTCATAGTTGACAGAAAGCTTTGGTACAGCAGAGAAAAGCACCATAAAACAACCGTCCATAGTGTCTTTTCCTCCACTGCGTTTTGCAAACGAATGTACTAGGGAAACAGTGAACTTTCATCTGATCTGCTATATATTTCATTAGGTAAGAAATCTGATCTATTATAACAGTAAGAACTACGAACTTAAAAATAATCCCTTCTGTGACTACTCAAATTGATTTCAGTCGGACCAAGTATGTATGGATCCAAATTCTTAGCAGTTCAAATTTTTCTTAAAAGTGTAAAACAGATTAGCAATCTATGCCTGGGCTGGGGAGAGAGTACAGCAGTAGCACACAGGACTTGCATGCGAGTGGTCCCAGGCTTTTATCCTCGGTACCACCAAGAGTCAGAGCAGAGCTATGCTCTGGTGAGGGGAAAAAAGGAAAAAAGAAAAAATATATATGTCGTGCAAATAAAGTCAATCCCTTAAAAACCAAAGGCTGCTAGCATCTAGGGTAGCTTATCACTTAAGTCACATATGATGAGGTTATATCTGTTTTTGTTTCCGCTTAAGGAAATGGAAGAGAAAGTCTGAAGACCTGGTGAGTTAAAAAAAAAAAAAAAAAAAAACCCTGGAAAAAAAGTTGAATAATTCTTTCCAAGAGTCTCTAATGCTAAAGGAGTTGGGGTTAATGAAAACTGGAATGGAACTAGTATCTTTGCTCATAAGAGATCACAATTTTTTTCTAGCAACCTATGTCGATAACTATGGAAGAAAATATAGTAGATTTATGTAAAAAAGAAATGCCATTAAGAAAGTGGAACATCCCGCCCTAAAAATCTCCAACATATTCACATTGTTTTGTGCTCAACTGTATGCTAAGCAAATGATTCTGAGGTCTCTTTCAGTTTATGTGAAATAAAGTCCCTTAACTACAATATTGATTTTTCAAAATAATTCAAAAGTAATTTATTTTTCCTTACTTGGTTATATGCTCTAATATTCTGTAATAAAAATAGTAAATCATCCCTTCATTTAAAAAGTTTATCTCCTGTGAGAAGTAATAAAATAGTAAATCTTGTAGTTTTATCTATGGGCTCAATTTAAAGTATCTAGCTCAAAAAACAACTATCTACGAAAACAGTGACTTGGGTTCAGATGGCAGTTGCTTTAATAACAGCAAGATGGGAGAGAATAGACATTATTTTCTGAAGGCTAACTTAGCAAAAGAGTTTATTCTACAAGAGAACATTGGAGAAGTAAATGCAATTAGAATGTAAACAAGAAGTTGTAAACAAGAAATAGCATCCCTCTCTCTTTACTTGACTAGTAAACAGTCTATACAAACTACATAGATATCAAAGGTTTTATATATGTACACAGCCAACATAATATCAAAATATATTTTATTCTGGACCTCTTTCAGATCTGATTCAAATTACAGTTGTCAAAGCAATACAATGCAAAGGGAAACTGCAACAACAACAACAAAAAAAATGTGCCTAAAAAAGGATAAAGGGTCACTGGGGACAAATCATTGTGATGTGAAACCAAAATACATCATGAGTGTAATTAACATGGTCCAGGACAGCATAGAACATCTCTATCAGTCTTCCTTACACAATAATCATGAAAACTGAACAATAAAGTTCTTTAACATGTACAAAAAACTGTCATGGGCTGGTTTACACTTTACAACAGTTTTAAAGTTAACTGGATAACTAAAGAAATGATGCAGACATCTTAATCCAGTGCTATAGGTAGGCTCACAGAATTAGACCCAAAGGATTTGTAAAAATCAAAATTAGAACATATTATAGCTACAATGTCAAAGTCAGGAAAGAAGAAAATTACTTCTGTATTTAGGGATTACAGAGCTACAAAATGCAGTCTGTCTGTTTTTGCTTATAATGAGATGGATAAGTACATCAGACTAGATACAACATGCAAAATGTTTTCTTGAACTTATCCAGAAACTCCAAAGAAAACATCATGAATAGTTTACTAGAAAAGAAAAATATGCCCTAGTTATTCACCCTGCTTCAACACTGTCAACGTAAAGGCAGAAATAAATGATGCTATTAATACTTCGGAACTACTGATATAAGACATCAAATTTCTAAATCAGTGTATTAAAAAAGTGAACACTTCCTCTTCTCTTCTACATTTAACTAGAATCATGTTTTAAAAATTGATATTGAATGTGATGCTTCAGAGCTACTACTGGAAGGAGTTAATTCATAACTTCCTCACTCTCCTTCCATCCCTGCTGATTTGGAGGGGAAAATACAAAAACAAAGGAAACAAAACCAATGAGGGTCTCTTGTAGATTTGCTGCTATTCCCCCAAATGTTGGCATCTGCTGCCATGCCACAATGTTGGTCCACTGAACAGAATTTCTGTGGAAACTGTCAACAGTAATTCACCAAATGCAAGTACCATCCTTAGCATGCGAGGATAAATGCAAGTTCTATAGAAATGTACAATGTGCTTTAAAAAAAAGAAAACTTTTGAAAAGAGTAAATAGCACTGCATTTGAGATATATTTTTCTGCTTATTAAAACAACTCTTTTGCTCACTAAGAATGGACATTTGTGAAACCTTAAAATTGCAAAAAATTGCATACTCCTCTTCATTCCTCTACTCAATAATAGTTTACATTACTCTTAACAAAATCATTCTACACAAACAGTAACTCCTTAAAAATAGTACTCTTTCATTAAATCTAATTTGACAGAAAGGAGTTTAAGGAAAAAGGAGTGCTTTATAAGTTAAGTGAAAAAGTACAAATCTTTGGCCTTTCTCTTGACATTTTTCATATGTCAAAAAGCAGAAAACCTTCATGTAATTCAATCTAGTGATTACTTTTTGCACCATAATTTTTTTTACACCACAAAAGGAGGCACTTTCAGTATCTGTAAAAGGTATTTAATCCTAAAACATACTTACCTAGAGAATAATTAAAAACCGAATCTGAGAAACTCTAAAACCTATTAGAAAATTAAAAGTTAGCACTTCTAAGTGTCATTTGAAAAAAAAAAAAAAAAAAAATCAATGATGGTACCTGATATAAGAAATGGGAATTGGAACAAATATAAGAACTTCCTGGGTTTTCTACATGAAAAAGAGAAAAAAAACGATATTTATGAAGTTTAAGAGTGACAGCTGCTATTTCTTTATGCTATTTTAATCAATGAGTCTTCGTTCAAGTTTTCCTTTCTATTTCTCCTTTTGTTAAGTTTCTTACAGAAGCTTATTAAACAACAATACACAATGGATACCATAGAAAATCTATGGGAATCTGATGATCTTTAGGAGTAAGCTATTAGAAAAAAGGAAAAAAAAAATAGAAGGAAAACGAACGAGAACCTCAAATATAGAACCTTACAGGCTGTGAAACATGGTCTCTTACAGTCATATTACTGCTCAAATTCGAGGCAACCTCATTTTTGTCTTTTGGAGCAGCATCGTGGCACACCAGCAGGCAGATGATGTTGAGAACAGCAGCAAAAATAAACAATTGTATGCCCATAAAGAACCCGATCCTACAAAATGGATACCTTTCAGATGAAGTTGGTACTTAAAAGACCCAAGACTCCAGGATAATAAAGCTCTGTATTTATAATCTTTTATATGTTCTACTGTGGCTATTATGCTTAAAAAGCTAAAGATAAAAAGGAAAAAAAAAATGGAAAAAATGACAAAAGCCATAAAAACGTAGCTGTCTACTTTGGCAGCTAAGTTGAAGAACTGCTTTAACCAACTGGGGAAAAAAAAAAAGTAACTATGCAAATGAATAAATTGTCCATATCAAAATACAAAAGTACTATCGATAATCACCTCTGACTTTCAGATTTAAATTCAGTGCAATTGACAAATGCATCACTAAAGAAAAATGCAGCTTAAACATACTCAAAACATTTGTGTCTATTCCTGGGAGCACATTTAAAAATTATTGCACAGATTTTTAAATTTTTATTTATTTTTTTTTAAAACAACAACAGAGGCCAACACAGATGTGGACCTCCAGCAATAAAAGCAGGATTTCAAGTGCCAGATACTCAGCATATTAGGTTTCCTACCTAAGTCACAGGGTAAGAGTTCTAAGTAACTATAATGTGATCCAAAACCCTAAGAACAGCTGGCACAAAACCATCATGAATGACTGCCTCTCTGGATGTGAATTTTAAAAAATATTATTACAGTATCATAGTCCCCACTAACAACAACTGGGATACATTTAACAATGCATTGTGAAATTAAGTGTATTTTCTTCAACAATAGCAAATGCTATCCTACCTTAGTAAAACCAAGACTTGCTTCAGTCAAAGCTGTTTTATGAAAATAGCAAAACAACAAATGTTTGAAAATCAAAGCTGCATTAGTTGGGTTAAATCAATTTCTACCTAAACTTAAAATATGGTTTAGATTTTAGTAGCAAAGACCTCAAAACAATTAGTGATGGAACTAGTGTTATAAATTTGCTAAGCTTGATAATAAGCAACTCCTTAATTAAGATCTTTGAGACATAAATTTGACAACTATGCTCCTCAAAATTGATACTTCTCAATTGTGACATTAATCATGACAAACCCTGTTAATCACACATATAAACATAGCCCCATGCTATCATTTGTAGAATCTGTATAGTTTAGCTTTTACTTGCATGAGCACGAGAAGAGATTTGATCTGATACATATATCTTTAAGAAAATACTTGATATTATAAACAGAGCAAAAGACATGATATACTAGTGATTACTGGAAAAAAAAAATAGCAGCTTATAGTCTTATCTATATTTGAAAAAAAGTAGTCACAAGTACCACAATGCAGAATCAGAGCAGCAGGGAGGTTAGTGCAATTATACTTTTTTTTTTTAATTCTGAATCACTGCTATTTAAAAACACCTTGAAGCAAGTCTTTTGTTTTAAAGATGGTTTCTTAAACTAAGGTAGCAAACATTTTGCCAAGTTATGGCAGTGTTATATGCCGTTATCTTGCTTTGTATAAAGAAAAATAACATGAGAGATTTTTAATACTGGAGTTTGGTTACATTACATCTTTAAGCTTCTACACAGAATGATGGACACTTTGAGAAGCTAATCCTTATCCAGAAACATTTTAATCTCTTAAAAAACAAAGCAAAACAAACAAATAAACAACAAAACCCCCCAAAACTACTTTGCTCCTTTTCACATAGTGCACATTTTAACCATAATTTAGTTATGGCTACAAAACATCAGAAATTGTTTATGCTTCTCTATGGTATTAAAAATTTTTTGTGCCCTTCTAGTCTTTAATTGGCAGAAATATGTCCCCCAAAAGAAACTATTGCATTGAAGCCACATCACCAGAAGAAAAAAAAAGAAAAAAAAGAAAACGGAAGAAAAAAAACAAAAACAAAGAAACCTAAAACAGAGCATAATACCCTTTTACTGATGTGTCTCACAGATTGACATGACCAAAGTCATATATTCTCATTTAACTTCCAATTCCTTCTTCTACAACATGCACCAACTGAATATATGCTCTGGGAGCCATAAAATGTACCAAACATCTATCTCTTCAAAAGAATGCATTAAAATACTTTTTAAGAATTTTTTTGTTTAAAAGGTGAAAAAAATATAAACAAGAAACTGATTCACTCCCTTACTTCATGCATCCATAAACTAAACCAAAAACAAAGTTTAAAAGCAAGAACAAACTACGCTGCAGGTTTTTGTTAAGTCCATTTTCGCTGTACATACAAACTGCTCAACTATTGAAGGGGAAAAAAAAATCCATTCGTGTCTGCTGATTCAAAGGGGAGTGACAAGGCTGTCGTTAGTATCCAAAAACTGGCATATGTATGGGCTGCTTTGATAATGCATATTCCTTTCTTCTGATTTTCATATCCAAAACTTCTAAATGCTATTTTAGGGGCACAGCAGATTAGATTCCAGCACTTGGTGAACAGAATTCACAAGCTGTGACAAAATTCTGTCATCTTCAGGGTGCAATTTTGTTTATATACACTGTATGTATATATTTCATTTAGGTTTGGCTGTAGTGGACTGGCCATGGTTCAAGTGGGACTGGAGCAGTACGTGGGTCAGGGACAGTCATTTTGGCTATGTACACATTCATAGTCGGTCCATGGCTTCCAACTAGTAGCGCTATTTCCGAAGGTCTAATACACAAACCTAGAAGAAAGTACAATCATCAACGACTGTGTTTAGAACTTCAGAGTACACTTTTAAATTTACATTTTCTATAATATAACTTGGCATCTTAATTCCAAGTTCACAAAACTGGGGAAACAATAATAACCAGGTAAGTTATCTTAGATACAACAAAACAACCATGAACTTTTTTTTTTTTTTGGTAATATTTACTCCCTTTTGTTACCCTTTTTTTTTTTTTATTGTTGGAGTTATTACTGATGTCGTCATTGTTGTATAGGATAGACAGAAATGGACAGAGGAGGGGAAGACAGGGAGGAGAGAAAGATAGACACCTGTAGATCTGCTTCACCGCCTATGAAGTGACTCCCCTGCAGGTGGGGAGCCGGGGGCTCGAACCAGGATCCTTATGCTGGTCCTTGCATTTTGCTTGCTGCACTACCGCCTGACTCCCATAAGCAAACTTCTATACTAGAGTGGAAGAAGCACACAGCTAACCACCTGAAAACACCATAAATTATATGAAACTACGGCTTTGGTCAGCAGCTGACAGCTATGCCTTCCCATTTTTCTTTTGCTTCCTGAGTCTTGGAAAATCAAACTAGTAATTATTGCTCAGCGTCACATACTCCTCAACTGCTTCTATTTCTCCCTCACGGCCCACGGGACTGTTCTGTAGGTAAAAGGCGGCAGAAATAGGCACTAAGTATTCAAATGTCTCTCAGTGTGGTTCTTTAGAGAGTTCTACTCTCTTTATAAAATTTTATGAATAAAGATATAATTAAAATAATTGTTCATTTCTTGATGAAGGAATGTCTTTTATAAAGACCTAACAATAAAAGCATCAATAAAAATATCAATATTGTATCATAAAATTTATTTTGAAAGGAACACTTTTATGAACGCTACAACAAGCCACATTTATTCAGTCTGCTTACACACACACACACACACACACACACACACACACACACCTTGAAAATACTTTATTGGGGAGTTGGGCTGTAGTGCAGCGGGTTAAGCGCAGGTGGTGCAAAGCACAAGGACCGGCATAAGGATCCCGGTTCGAACCCCGGCTCCCCACCTGCAGGGGAGTTGCTTCACAGGCGGTAAAGCAGGTCTGCAGGTGTCTATCTTTCTCTCCTCCTCTCTGTCTTCCCCTCCTCTCTCCATTTCTCTCTGTCCTATCCAACAACGACGATAACAACAATAATAACTACAACAATAAGACAACCAGGGCAACAAAAGGGAATAATAAAAATAAATATTTAAAAAAGAAAATACTTTATTATACTTACTGAACCATCTGATGCACTGGCTCCAACTTTGTCTCCTGCTGCATTCCAGCAAACTTCAAAAATCCCACCTGTTCCCCTATAGCTGTGAACTAGAGCACCTGTCTAAAAAAGAAAAAAGCTGAATTTTAAAAAGGATAACATAGCCAAGCAGCAAGGCAAAACACGTGATTTCTATAAGTCAGAAGCGAAATTTAACTTTATCTCCAAAATAAGTAAAAATTATAAAATGTTTTGAAATGTGGTGACACTCCTTTTGTAACACTAGCTTTTCCTAAAAGATAATTCACACACATTAGGAAGATGGAGTACAGTCAAGGATTAATAATAAAATACTAAGACGAAACATTCAAGTTGAAATGTTCTTACTCTAAAATTTACTTGAAAATGTAAGATTCTGGTTTAATAATCAGTTCAGCTAAGAAAGTATTTTGTAATTTAGTTCATAATGGGCTATTTTTTATTCCCCAAAAATATAGATAAGTTTCAGAAATTAATAAGCTCAATAGTCAAGAAAAAAACACTGGAAGGACATGGATACACACTTCACAGAAAAATACACATACACACACACACACACGGGGGTGGAGGAAGCATACTATACTTACCAGAGAAATTCCAGTGTAAAAAAACACAGAAATACCATTTTAACTCAAAGACTAGACTGTGGGGTGATACTTTCTCCTACATTGTCCATGAGAGTATAAAATGAAGACCATAGTATTTTATTTACCAAAAGCCCACCAAAACAATGAACATAAACAATAACAGATCCTATTTAAAAACAATAAAGACTTATTTCTAGGGGATCAAGAAGAAAATGGGAGCAAGACTTCTCAGTAAACACTGCCTCACATTGTTTGTGGGTACTTCTGACTTTATAATGTAATGAAGAATACTACCTGAATGTCTTACATGTTTCTAAAACCAACAGTGGATGTTGGTCACATAGACCTGTTCCCTAAAGGGTGGTTGGAGCATACAAAGTAAAATATTAAAATGAGTTTTAGGGGCTGGGTGGTGGTGCACCTGGTTGAACCGCACATGTTACAGTGCGCAAGAACCCCCAGTCCCCACCTGCAGAGTGGTGAAGCAGGGCTGCAGGTGTCTCTCTGTCTCTCGCCCTATCTCCTCATTCATCTCAATTTATGACTATCTCTATCCAACCCCACCAACGTGTCTTGGAGCTCTGCTTCCCCAGAACCCCGCCCCACTAGGAAAAAAGAGAGAGGCAGGCTGGAAGTATAAATCGACCTGTCAATGCCAATGTTCATTGGGGAAGCGATTACAGAAGGCAGACCTCCCACCTTGTGCATCCCATAATGACCTTGGGTCCATACCCCAGAGGGTTAAAGAATACGAAAACTATCAGGGGATGGGATGGGATATGTAGTTCTGGTGGTGGGAATTGTGTGGAGTTGTACCCCTCTTATCCCGTGGTTTAGTCAATGTTTCCTTTATATAAGTAAATTTAAAAATAAATATAATAAAAAATTTGAAATAAATTTTTTTAATGTTTTAAAAATGCCAGACTGTTTTCTCCACTTTTAGGAAATGACTTCTATAACACTGTCCCTGAAAAAGACAATGTATTCTTAGGTTTGTAGCTAGTGAGTCCCTGTGCTGCCATATCGTCTTTTCTTGGTGAGTTTGGGGGGGGGGGGGGGCACACTGTTCTGCACAGCTTCTACAAAGCCCGATTTTTAGAAAATATTCAACTTATACCACTTATCTAAGCCAACTTGAGACTGAGTTCTCATATTTTATGTCTTTAAAACTGTCGGAAAATTGAGTCTAAATTTAGTTCCAAAGTCTGATTTACATATGAAAATATCAGTTGGTATCAATTTATACTTAACTATAAGTAAACAAAATGCTTGTTTAAAAACCATTATCCAGGGCTAGGCAGACAGCATCTAATGGTTATACAAAGAGCCTTCCATGCCAGAGGCTTCAAAACCCTGAGTTCAACCCCCGGCACCACCATAAGCCAGAGCTGAGTAGTGCTCTGGTAAAATAAATACTAATAACTAAGTAAATGCTACAAAAGGAACGACAAAAATAAAAGTATTTACATAGGCAAATACTTTTTACTAGCTATAAGAGTACTTGACTACTAAACAGACATACCTGTGTGTTCCAGATGTGTACACATTTGTCAAAAGAACCACTTGCCAGATATCGGCCATCAGGACTGAAAGCTACACTGTACACAGGCTCTTGGTGTTTTGTCAAAGTATGGATGCAAATCCCTCGGTCTACATCCCATAATCTAACAGTAGAATCAAAGGATGCACTGATAGGAAGGAAAAAAATGATTCTGTAAGTAACGAAATATTCTCAGGCTCACTACATTGCACAATATTCAGCCATTCCTTATAGCTCGCCACAAATCCTTCACAAGAAACAGAGTAGGTAATGAAATAGACACTACTCGGGAATAAAAGCTCTGAAGCAGAAAACCCACTTAAGGGCAATGCTTGTAATCTGTAACATCCTTTCACTCTTTAAATAGCTGCTTTATACTGGCCCATGGTTGTATATACTGTATGGATCCTATTTCTGGTTCTTTATTTAAATGCCTGATAAATTTCATTGCTTCAATCCTCAACTGCTTATATTGTAGTCAATACTTAAACAATTCCTTTTGTGACAAATTCCCATTTTCCACCACATTTATTAGGTGGTTCACTTGTGCAAACAGAGAAGTATGAGAGCAATATTACCTTGCTAACATAAGGTTGGCGTTCGGATTATTTGTCCCTGGCCCCGTTGGACTCCACTTGATAGTATAAATTTCTTTATTATGTGCTTGCAAATCATGGACACAATTGTCTTGTTTCATACTCCATATCTAAAAAAGAAAAGCCAGAGAGAGAGAGAGAAATGTATATAACTGTTTCTCCACAGCACAAAAACTATGTATTCAAATACTATCTTGTCAGGGTTATAACCAGAACAGTGACTTTAGAGATTATAGAAATAATTTCAAAGAATTTTAGATGTGATTAGATACATTAAATATTTATTACTCTTCTAAAAATGGCAAATTAGTTTTAAGCCCTTTCCAAGTACTCAGTTACATAGCTTGAGAACTGAATTAACTATAAATTTATGACTACTTTTGATAGCTTCAGAAAGCACAGATAGTCCATAAATTCCTTGGGTCACAACAGGAGGGAAACACACAGAGGGAAAGAGAAAGATAAACACCTGCAGACCTGCTTCACCTCTTGTGAAGCGACAACCCCTGCAGGGGGGAGCCGGGGGTTCTAACTGGGATCCTTATGCTGGTACTTGTGCTTTGCACCATGGGTGTGTAACTCACTGCGCTACCGCCCGGCTCCCTGAAGGTAATAATGTTTATGTTGTCTCTGAAATAAAAGATTCTTTTAAAATTAAAAAGGAGAAAATATTTTACAATGGGAAAGGGAAAATAATCAAGAAACTTACAAACAAATAATAGTGATTCATGGAGAGCAAATACACATATCAAAAGCAAAAACCAAACTTTTAAGTTCTGTACATCAAAAGAAACAAGCAGTAATTAAAAATAAATAAATAAATATATATATACATACACACACATAAATGGAAGAAACAGATGCAAGCCACGCATACTATGAGAAACTGATTTCTTTAAAAAATGTAAGAAACTAGTACAATTCACAAAATAGGGAAGCAATCTAAATGTACATTAACAGATGGCTGGATGAGTAAGTTATGGCATACATACTCAATGGAGTACTCAGTGAATAAATATGATATTCAGTCCTTCAGGACAAAAATGGATGGAACTAGAGGTTATTATTTTTTAATTAATATTTTAATAAAGGTTTTATATATCTATTTATGCGAAAGACATAAGAGGAGAGAAAGAATTAGACATCACTAGACCCTGGTCCAAGCTCCCAGAGGGTTAAAGAATTGAAAAGTTATCAGGGGACGAAATGGGATATGGAGTTCTGGAGGTAGGAATTGTGTAGAACTGTACCCTTCTTATCCTATGGCCTTGTCAAGTGTTTCCATTTTATAAATAAAAACTTTTTTAAAAAAAATTCAGTTTTGGGGCTAGGAAGTGAGGCAGAGAGTAGAGTGCACCTCTGACCATGCGCAAGGCCCAGGGTTCAAGCCCAGTTCCCACTTAAAAGGTGGAAGCTTCAATGAATCAGTGCTGTAGGCCTGTGCCTCTCTTCCTCTCCCCTCCCTCCTTTCAACTTCTGTCTCTACCCAATAAATAAGTAAAATACAACAACAACAAATTCAGTTTCTAGCAGGTCCATATGGAGCAGCAGATAGTTACGACTCTTAAGCGTGAAGTCCCATGTTTGATCACCAGTATGACACGTGCCAGAGTGGTGGTCTAGTGTTCTCTCCCTGCCTCTGAGTCTAGGAATCTGCTGTTGTGTCTGTTGTAACAAGACCATACTGGAAACGTAAATTTTGTTAAAACACTAAACTTCCTATGTTTTGACTAAAATAAAATTCTTAATGAATCACAGAAAAAGCAACAATTAAAGTCGAAATGGTGATGAATAGAGAATGTTTCTCCAGCTGAAAAAAAATCATATATATGGAGAGGGAGAGAGATGTGGGTTAAAACTCACTATTTTTGAACAAATATTAAGAAGCCTACTGTTGAGACTAGCACAAATCAACTGTGCCTCATGTCTACAATGTTAATAAAAGATAATTTGCCATGTTTTTGTATCCTTGGCATCAACAGCCCCAATTAAGTAGATTCAAAAGAGATGTGTTAAAAATTCTTTTAAATCTGAACTTTCAACAGCACTGATATTGCTGACTGCTTCCACCTTTTGCATCCTTTAAAATACTTTCCCTACTCAATTTCCTCTTAGGTCACTCCTTAGTTTCTTTTTGGAAAAACATCCACATGAACTAGAAATTGACATTCTTAAGACTTATTTTTAAGGCTTTCCTCTTTATCTTACTCTATACTTCCGTAGTTTATGTCTATACTGTGCGCTTTTCTCCACATCCATGTTAATGAATGACCACCCATTGCTGCAAATCCCAAAACTTTATGTGAAGCTGAGAATTCCTTTCCAAGCATCAGACACACTGAGCACCAGGTTCACGAGTCAAGGTACTGCCCAAGTTTCTTACCCATCTGATGCTCCTTGTTCTTAGAGAATGGCTCCACTATAAATAATTGATCTATCTCGTTTCTATGTTAAAGCTCCTCGACTAGTCACTATTCTTAGGATAAAGTGGTGTTCCCCAACAAATACTGGTCCAGATATTTCTGTGTTCAGGCATGATACTAGCCCCCTTAGTTACTGGCCTTTTATTTTCCTGCACATGCCATACTTTGTTCAAAATGTGTTCACCTCATAGCCATAATGCATATGTATGTAAAATTAATTCAGACACAAAAGAAATAAAGCATTTCCAATAGCAATGGCTGATACTTTTCCCTTAAGATAAAGTATCCTCCTAAAAAGACAGCAGCTATTTAAGGCAAAATTCACCAGCTAAGCAAAGTTGCATTTAGTCTGTTCATGGAGGCAGTGGCTTTCCCTCGTGATTGGTAAACATCATCATATCTGAAGGGAGGTTGGGTCAACATACTTTGCCACTCGAGGAAGATGGGTCCTCCTGCCATGAGTGCAGCCTAAAGTGTTCCTAGTTATGACCACATAATGCGAGCTTAGACCTACATTGATCCAGAGGTTATACAGGCTCCTGTGCTGAATACAGGTGCCAGATCAAATCAATGAGGTTTAGGGATACTGATATCTATACACTTTCCCCATATTTGGGAGCTACTCTCTTCCTTGATAAGGCTTTCTAGTCCTATTTCCAACTTTGATGCCATCTCCCCCAGACAATAACTTTAGCCCATCAGCATGTTAGCTGTCAGGTTCAGGCAAAAACTAGTAAATCATAGGCCCCCTTGGAATATATCTAAAATAGAATTCATAGCTTCTTCTAAAATGGAGATCCCCAAATCTCATCTGCTATATTCTTGCCTTTAGCTTCCTGATTATTAAACAATTTGTTCTGCTTTTTATCTTAATGATTTTTTCAACCACCAAGTTGCAGATGGTGGCTGAAACCATGCCGCCAATCTGACTTCCCTGGGCAGATAACTTCCCCCATGTGTCCTGGAACCCCATCTCTCCAGAGCCCTGCCCCCACTAGGATAGAAAGATAGAAACAGGCTGGGAGTAAGGATCGAGAAAGAAGAACAGAAACGGAAACTAAAAGCAGGATTTGACTAAATCTAGAGTAGGGCACCAAAGTAAAAACTCTGTGGTGAGGGGGAGGGTGGACATTCGGCTTCCTGGGCTTTCTTGCATGCGTCTCTCAATTCTTATCAAATAATATTGCATCCGCCGATCACAACCTAATCAATGCAACGAGTGCCACCTCAGCATGCTTCACTTCAGACTGTGTGCAGAGACTTCAGGTGTGGAATGACAACCCTTCAGCTTCATCACTCGGGTGAGACCTTTGCTTTCATAGTATTCTCTAATTCCATTCCAGGTGGTTCACTTTCTAACAAAGTCCCACAACCTAGATACAGACCAGGTCCCCTGAGATAGAGCATATGCTCACATGTATCCACAAATTAGGGCAAAATATATACCTAAAAGCAAAAGTACACAATAGTCTGCAGTGAGTACCCCCCAACATTTCATCTGCACTATTCCAGCCTTTAGGTCCATAACTGTTCCAACAATTTGTTTGGCTTTGTATGTTAACTCTCTTTTCACCCACCAGGTTCCAGATGCCAGCATGATACCAGACTTCCCTGGACAGATGACCCTACCGGTGGGTCTCCGGGGAAGCGGAGCTCCAGGACACACTGGTGGGGTCACCTGTGTGTCCTGGAGCTCCGCTTCCCCAGAGACCCATCCTACTGGGAAAGAGAGTGGCAGGCTGGGAGTATGGATCAACCAGTCAATGCCCATGTTCGGCGGGGAAGCAATTACAGAAGCCAGGCATTCCACCTTCTGCAACCCACAATGATCTTGGGTCCATACTCGTAGAGGGATAAAGAATGGGAAAGCTATCAGGGGAGGGTATGAATGGGATATAGAGATCTGGTGGTGGGAACTGTGTGGAGTTGTAAGCCTCCTATCCTACGGTTTTGTTGATGTCTCCTTTTTAAAATACATAAATAAATAAATACATAAATACATAAATAAGCTTTCCTAAGCTTCTAATGGAGGGGATGGGATACGGAACTCTGGGGAATTGTATCCCCTTATCCTCCAGTTTTGTCAATCATTATTAAACCAGTAAAAACCAAACAAACAACAACAAAAATCATCATGTCTGCAGGCTTTTGCACTGCAGGATCAAAGTAAAATTATTTTCGAGAGAATTGCAGGAAAGCTTTCAAAGCTCATTTAACACATTTCACACAATTTATTTTGTGGCCAAATCTTTACATGTATAAATAAAACTTAATTGTGCCAACATATGATTTTCTAATAGTGAAAGACAATTCATCATAGCACCTTAGTATAATTCCAAGCATGCAGCTATGCTTTTTTAGCGGGATTTGGTATAATTATTCAGAAGGTTTATAAACTCCATTTCTGTTCTCCACATATCTAATAGAATTCAAGGAGCTGGCAGTAAGAAAACGACAATTTTCTGTAGGTCAGATGGACCAGGAGGTTTTGCAGAACAGATTACAGCTAGAGATGCTATAAGAGAAAATGCAATTCCTCCCAACAGAACCTTACCTGAAGCACTGTGAAGGCACTTAGAGAAAACCTGAGTCTGTACCGGCAGCTTCTGCCTGTATAACCACCTCGCTACTCCTTACGCTGCTCACTGTCTAGGACGGGGAGACGGTTTTCTGAGACACGAGGCTGATGTTTCCTCAGGCTATGCTGGCCACCTGCTTAAAGACGGTTCCTGTTTTTGTTTTCACTAACTCTTGCCTCTTGATTAACTGGCAAAATCTTCTTTAGTAAATATTCAAATGTTTAATTTACTTTAGAAAATATAAACTGTAGTGATTAACGATGTCAAGAATACTTACCCATCGCCCAGGTTTAAACACTGAATGAACACTGTGTCTTGCCCCCACCCCATTTCTCTTCATTATTCAAATTACCTTCAAAGTCATGTCATCTGAACAGGAGGCCAGGAGATTGCCAGTAGGGTCCCATTTGATAGCATTTACTTCATTCTAAGAATAAGAGCAAATTTTCACTGTATAGAGTGAACTGTATTTCAAACAACAGTTATTCATCAAGATCATTTAAGGAGGTGAGTAAAGAAAGGTTTCCTACCGTGTGTCCCTGGAATGTTTTAATAGGTCTGTCTTGTCCTAATTTACAGACATGAATGCACATATCTGTACTACAAGAAGCGAAGGTGTTGTTGCTTTGCCAGTCAACATCCAGTGCTGGTGCTGAAAAAGAATAAAGGCTACGTTTCACTGACTGCTCATCTGCTAAAATAGGAGGCTGTTTTTTTAAAATTTTTAAATATTTATTTTTCCTTTTGTTGCCCTTGCTTTTTACTATTGTTGTTGTTATTGATGTCATCATTGTTAGATAAGGCAGAGATAAATGGAGAGGGAAGGGGAAGTCAGAGACGGGGAGAGAAAGACACCTGCAGACTTGCTTCACCGCCTGCATGTGGGAAGCCGGGGGCTCGAACCAGGATCCTTAGTTGGTCCTTGCACTTCCCGCCACCTGTGCTTAACTGCCGGACTCCCAGATTTGTTTTAAACCATGTTGGGAGATGCAATGTTACCAGAAACTTGAAGTATTCTACATTATACAACCCCCACCAACCCCCCCCCACCAAAATTCTGAGCATTCAACTGACAAGAAACGTGGGTTTTACTCCCTAAGCAAGTCACAAATCTCTCATGCTATCTATTTCTCTGAAAAAAAACTGGGGATGACATTTTTAAACTCATACGCAAGTACTAAAGGAATTAAGTGAAATGATGTAAAAAAAAAAAAAAAAAGTACTTTTTAAATTATAAGCCAAACAAAAGTTACACTGCAATCATTCCCAGTATCTATTCAACTGATAATTAGCATATGATTTGCAGGTTCAGTTTTTCCCTAAACTGCCATGTATCTTTTAAAGTCTACACCACTGGATTTAAAATATTAGAAAGCCAAGATGTGGATAGCACTTAATTCTTACATTGGCTCTGAAATGATTTAAGTTTCATCCATTTCATTTTTATCTGATTTAAAGTATAAAAGCCCATTATAACTAGCAATGCAGGTAAGTGAAAATAACTAGGGTAAGCAATATAAAATAGTGAATTATAAAGCAGGAATTATATACTATAGCTCAATAGTTAAGAATAATTCTTACATTTCAAGGGAGAAAACACAGTAACAAAAGATGTATCACACACACACACACACACACACACATCCTTTTTCACCATTTATGAAAGAAGTTTACTATTTAAAGCAAAAACTTGAGATTAGAAACATAGTAATCAGTATTTTTTTTTATATTTCTTTATTGGGGAATTAATGTTTTACAGTTGACAGTAAATAGAAGTGGGTATATGCACAACATTTTTCAGTTTCCCACATAACACTACAATCCCCACTAGGTCCTCTGTTACCATGTTCCAGGACCTGAAAGTAATTAGTGTTAATGACATGTTTTGTGTCCTCATTACTAAAGAAATAAAGTATATAATAGAGTGGTTTGGGAGGTGTTGCAGTGGATAAAGCATAGGATTCTCAAGCGTGAGGTCCTGAGTTCAATCCCGGCAGCACATGTACCAGAGTGATGCCTGGCTCTTTCTCTCTCCTCCTATGTTTCTCATTAATAAATAAATAAAATATTTTGGGGAAAAAAGCATATACTAGAGATAGTCAACACTGACATCTATGGGAAAGAAAAAAATAATTCATTACATGACTCTAAGGGAAACAGTAACTAGCTATGATGATAATAAATATATTAAAACTGGTGTCTTGAGCACTGCTAGACTAGTAAGCCAAGGAATGTAACACGCAAGGTTTGAGAACGTTCAGCTACAGAAATCTGGTGGGAAGGGGGGGAAACACTGAGTGGGGGGAGAATTAAGAAATTTAGGACCCAAAAAGAAACAAAACAGTTTTAAAAAAGACAGGGCAACAAGCATCAGTGAAACTGGTTAAAGAGAAATCAGATAGGAAATTAAAATGTAGAATAAAACTCAAAAAAGCAAATGGTCATATATGATCAGACACAAAGATCCAGTAACTAGCAAGGTAAAATTCACAGTGTGTCATTTCCATAGAAAAGCAAAATGGAGATCATAGATACAGGAAAATTTAAGCAAAATGAAGAGAAAAGAGCAAATCAATAAACTGATCTAGAATAGGTGTATATATGATGGAATAGCAGTCAAAAATGTTAAAGTACTAGTAACTGTCTGTTATACACAGAATGGTTCTTTTTATACAGTGTAAACTACTGGTTTGTGGAAAAGTAATGAATGATGCCTTTTTACACACAAAAACATAACCTGACTTTTTTAACAACCCAAAAGAATATCAGAGGTTGCCCAGGATGAGGAAGAATGACCCCAAAGGTCTGGGAAGAGACTTCCAAACTAAATTACATTCACTATCTTGAGTATGGTAGTGGTTTCAAAGGTGTATGTACAAGTTTAAACGTGTTAAACTGAATAAATTGTTTTTAGTTTATTATTATACCTCAATCAGGTCTTTTTAAAAGCCCAAAGGCATGGCAAAAAAAGAATACTGTGAATAAAAAGAAAACCTTTTTCTCTGTAAAAACTACTCCAGTACCATCAGCCTTGTCTATAGTTACAGTCAGGGCTGAATTAAGATTACATATACAAACAGCACCATCTCCAGCAAAAATGCGGTACTTAAAATTACATGGTAGTCCAGCACCAAACACACCTCACTTCAATTTTCCTCTCCTAGGAGCTTGAAGAAACTTTAGACATAATAGTCAGACTTAAGGAAAGTCATCTGGTTGAAGAACAGAAGCAAAAGCAAAAAGGAACTGACTGGGAAGACAGCATAATGGTTACACAAAAAACTTTCCTGCCTGAAGGACTATGGTTCAACTGGAGGTTACACCTTAAATCTGACTAGCCAGGACATAGGGCAAAGATCTATGTATACTTATAATCATAGCAGCACAATTGGTAATAGCAAAAACCTGGAAGCATCCTAGGTGTCCAACAACAGCTGAGTGGCTGAGATAGAATACTACTCAGCTGTTAAGAATAATGAATTCAGGGAGTCCGGCGGTAGTGCAGTGGGTTAAGTGCCACGTGGCGCAAAGCGCAAGGACTGGCATAAGGATCCTGGTTGAGCCCCCAGCTCCCCACCTGCAGGGGAGTCGCTTCACAGGTGGTGAAGGAGGTGTCTATCTTTCTCTCCCCTTCTCTGTCTTCCCCTCCTCTCTCCATTTCTCTCTGTCCTGTCCAACAACGACGAAATCAGTAACAACCACAATAACTACAACAATAAAACAACAAGGGCAACAAATAAATATTTAAAAAAAAAAAAAAACAGAATAATGAATTCAGTGTGGTCCGGGAGGTGGCACAGTGGATAAAGCATCTGACTCTAAAGCATGGGGTCCTGAGTTCAATCCCCGGCAGTACATGTACTAGAGTGATGTCTGGTTCCTTCTCTCTCCTCCTATCTTTCTCATTAATAAATAAATAAAATCTTAAAAATAAATAAATAAAAAGATTTTTAAAAAATTAACAAATTCACTTTCTTCACCTCATCTTGGATGGAGCTTGAAGGAATCACATGAAGTGAGATACACCAGAAAGAGAACAGGGGATGATCTTACTCATGATAGAAATTGAGATATAAAAACAAAAGGGGATCACAAAGCAGAACTTGGACTGAATTTGGTGTGCTGCACCAAAGTAAAGAACTTAGAGAGTGTGGTGTCTCTGTGTGTGTGTGTGTGGGGGGGGGGGGGGCCTGCCTGCTTTCAGGTCTTGGTGCAAGATGGTGGATGAAGACGTAGGCTAGGGATGACACTGTCTTAGAGAAGAAAAAAAAAATATTATTATTTAACTAAATGTACTTTCTTTTTAAGATAATTATTATTATCTTTATTTATTGGATAGGGACAGCCAGAATCTAGAGGGCAGGGGGAAACAGAGACAGAGAGACACATGCAGCATCACTTCTCCACTTGCAAAGCTTTCCCCCTGTGGGTGGGAACGAGGGGGCTTGAGCCCAGGTCCCTGCACATTGTAATACATGTGCTCAAGCAGGTGCGCCACCACCAGGCCCCAGAAATTTTATACATATATCAATAACTTTATTTACTATAAGTCATTAATTTTCCCCCAGTAATAATAAATAAGTATTACATAAAAAATCTGGGACTACAGGGCTCTGGGAGGGAAGGGAGAGAAAAGAGAAGAAGGCAGGAAGGAAAAGAAATATTGGTTCAATAATATTGGAAAAAATCATTCTCCGTCTTATTTCACTTGTTTAGTAATACTGAATAGAAAAAAATTAAAAAGCAAAATACCAAAAGTTTTAAGGTTTCTTTTTTCCCCCCTCCAGGGCTACTGCTGGGGCTCGGTGCCTACACTACAAATCCGCTGCTCCTGGAGGCTATTTTTTTTTCCCTTTTGTTGCCCTGCTGTTTATTGTTATAATTATTATTGTTGTTGTTATTGCTGTCATTGTTGTGGGATAGGACAGAGTGAAATCGAGAGAGTAGGAGAAGACAGAGGGGGAGAAAAAGATAGATACCTACAGACCTGCTTCATCACTTGTGAAGCAACCACTCTGCAGATGGGGAGCCAGGGGCTCAAACCAGGATCCCTACACCAGTCCCTGTGCTTCACACCATGTGCAACTCACTGTGCAACCGCCCGGCCCCCAACCTTCCATTTTAAAGGCTATTTATTGGAATGTTACCAAAGATTTTTAAAATAATCCGTGTTATTTTTTATCTAACCTTCAAAATTCTTCCCAACCACAACAAAATATTGAAAGCAGCCGTTAGGTTGCACTAGTAGCTGGCTATTTTACTGCTGTTTACTATCCATCTCTATGATAAAGAAACTCTCTGAAAAGCAGGAACAAGGGCTCTATATTGCAAGAATGCAGGGTACTACAACCATTAGTTATATGCACTGATGTGCAGCAATGCATCATGGAAGACGGAGGTCAGATTTAACCGTCAGATAACCAATGTTCCAGTAACACGGGGATAGCTGGCTTTTTAAGATACTTAAGAAGACTGATTCAGATACACCAATGAGAAAGAACAATAACCAAATTTTAAGTTTCCACACAATATTGTTTTATGCTTTCATCAAATGCATACTATTCCTATCCCCATGTGCAGGCAGGTTTTTTCTCTTCTTTTTTCCCCCTCTTTAAAGATTAATTAGCTCAGCTCTGGCTTATGGCAGTGCTGGGGGATTAAATTTGGGATCACAGAGCCTGAAGCCTTTTGCATCACCACTATGCTAACTCCCAGGCTCCTGTCATGTTTAGCCTTGAAGCTTGTTGATGTAGTGGAATCAGAATTCAAACCTAGGCCTCCTAATCTGGGGACAAGGACACACACACACACTCATGTAAACTGTGCAGACTTACCTGAGTGAAAGGGAAATTGCTGCTTGGCTTCACCAGTGTGCGCATCCCAAATAATTGTCGTCTGGTGTCATTTGAAAAAGAAAAGAAAGAAGAACTCATCATAAGCAATATGGAAAGATCCAAGCAACTTTTGAATATTACTTTATTCTGAATACTATAAGACTATACTCCCTCTGAGGGAAAATTGATGTTAAGCATATTTTGATTTTTCAGTCGCATGACAAGATCAGTTGTCTACAAAGAAACAGACATTATACTACACTGCTTCAGAAACTCCATTGGAATAATACATTTAATACAAACTTTTCATAGATCTTTATATTCAAGAGAATATATTCACAAAGTGAGCAACTTAAAATTTTTATCTCATCTTTATGTGAAAAGGTATCTGGAATTTTGACAATATTTAAAACAATGTCTAAGGTCAGCAAACCAGCCCACTTGGATAATGTGTTTACTTTGTCGTGAGCACAGCCCAGGTTTGAGTGAAGACCCTGACACCTCACTTAAGGAAGGTTTGGTGCTGTGGTGTTTTTCTCTCTGTCTCTTTACCTCTGTCTTTCTATCTGAAAAAGCTGACCTGGAAATGGTGAATCCTCAGTAGGGGGAAAAACATAAGCTCCCCCCTACGAACATCACAATGTCCATTATCTAACATCAAAGCATAACACATAAACCTGCATGTATATATTCACAATTACTTTTAACATTCTCCCATCAATAATTTAATTTTGGGTATAAAGTTCCTTTATTTGTGTTTCAATGTATAAAAACCTGGGTTCAAGGCCCCTGGCTCCACCTGCAAAGGGAAAACTTCACAAGAAGAGAAACAGTGCTGCAGGTGTCTGTCTCTCTACCTTCCCCATCCTTCCCAATTACTGTTTCTATCCCTCAACCCCCAAAAAAATTTAAAAGGAGGTCATATTCTCAATCTTCTCACACAAAAGAACAAAAATAAAAGCTAGAAAACGCCTCCATTTTCTTACATTTCAATTAAGTATCAAGAGTTTAGATAGTGGGCTGGCTCTAAGACCTCTGCAGAATTACACTAGTGATATATTCTCTAACGAGATAAATTAGAAACTGCAGAAGGGAGGCAGAAAGCATGGGAGACAGGAGATTCATGACGGCTCACATTCCAGTCAAGGTGATGAGTACAGAATGACACAGATCAAGAGTTAAGGGCAGTGTGATAAGCAAATCAGAAAAGAGCTGACTGGAAAAAAAAAATCAAGGAAACATTTCAACCACTGTAACAAATTCACACCTGAATTTCCTAAATGTGGATGTTAAGTCACTAGTGACAAAAACTATGACTTCCAATTATACACATTAATCTTTGCAGAACTTGGTTGAGTGTTCTTTTTTCTTTTACCTTATCTACTCCAGCACTTAAGATGAAATTTCCTTTCTTGTTCCATTTTAATGCAAAGATCGGACCTTTATGCTGTCCCAAGGTGCTAGCAAGGTTACCTAGCAATGAAAAAGAATAATATCAAAATTCATGTTTTATAATTTAGATCAATAACATTGATTGAAAAGGAAACAGCTTCATTTACCATCTTTAGTCCATATTCTGGCAAATCCATCATATGAACCAGTTGCTAGAAGTGTGCCTTCACTCTGTCAAGAAAATGCAAAACATTTCATCATTATTAGAAGTTTTTATATGATCCTCTTCTAAATACATTATTCCTTAGATGATGTGAATGATCCAAACAACATAGCTATTATCAGATAATCAGTTGTTAATCGGGTGCTTTTTTCTTGTCGATTGTTTCCCCTTACAGAATCCTTACCAATAAACAAAGCAACATAATAGGAGGGTGGGAGAACCCAGCAAAAATGTAGGATGAATTTTTAGTTAAATAACTGTATAAGAGAAAATAAAAAAGCCCTCAAAACAAGATGCCTTTTTTCAGATCTCTTAAGTAATTAAGTGGCCAGAGAACAAGCACAGTTTCCAGGAGTTCTATGCTTACCCCTGCTACTGCTAGTGGTTTTGGAAAGCCACTATAGTTTTAGTCAAGTAAGAGTAATATTGAAGTCATCAGCAAAAGTCCATTTCCAGGGCAAGCAAAACAGCTTACCTGGACAGCATGACTGCTTCTGTAGGGGCGCAACCCAGGTTCAAGCCCTTCCTCCAATGGAGGAAGCTTGGTTTTTTAATGTCTTTCCTTCTCTGTCTGAAAATGTCAGGCCAGGAAAACAGATACACAGACGACAGACAGACAGACAGACAGACAGACAGACAAAGGAAGAAAGGGAAAAGAAAAATAGAGAGAGGAGGAAGAGGGGTAGAAAGGGAGAGAAAAGAGAAAAGAAAGGGTCTATTTCCAGACACAGCACAATGATAGTTTGCCCCTTTAGTTCCAAGTGAATTATTTAGTTTTGAAAATTTCACACTTTTGGAACCTAAGATTCAGAATGATCAAGTTCAGCAAACCAACATTTAACAAACATCCTTCTCAATATCAACCTAAATGCCACGAAAGTAAAACTGTCTCTCAGACAAGTGGCCTGGAAAGGCCCAAAGGACTTTGACCTGTAATAAGATACTAAATCCAGAAGAAAGTGCCTCTCTCTCTCTCTCTCTCTCTCTGTCTCTCTCTCCCCCTCCCTCCCACCCACCCCCCCAGAGAAGCAGAGAAAGTGGGCCCTACCTCCACTATGTAATAATGTATTGGAGTATTACCCATCTGAGAAAACTGTAGGAGTGAGCACATTCAGAGAGCAATAGTAAACCTAACTTTAGGGAAACCATCTTTGGGGAGTCGGGCTGTAGCGCAGCGGGTTAAGCGCAGGTGGCGCAAAGCACAAGGACCGGCATAAGGATCCCGGTTCGAACCCCCGCTCCCCATCTGCAGGGGAGTCGCTTCACAGGCGGTGAAGCAGGTCTGCAGGTGTCTATCTTTCTCTCCTCCTGTCTTCCCCTCCTCTCTCCATTTCTCTCTGTCCTATCCAACAATGAACAACAATAATAACTACAACAATAAAACAACAAGGGCAACAAAAGGGAATAAATAAATAAAATAAAATAAAATAAAAAAGGAAAACCATCTTCATAAGTATAGTTAACCCTTACACCAACCAAGTAAGTAACTGAGAGCAAATTTTTGGTTGGCTCACCAGGTAGGGCAAATGCTTGGTCGCATAAGCAGCCCAAATTCAAATCCAAGCATCACATAAGAGGTGTTTTGACACCCCAGGAAACTCCAGGGCCGTAGTGTCTCTGCTTTGCTCTTTATATTTGCCCTTGTCTTTATATCTCAAGGAAATGAAAATAAGCCCAGAGCAGTGAAATGTCACACCACCAAACAAAAATCTACGTGATTCCTAATCCTAACCACAACTAAACTTCTGTTCACTTTTAGAACTATAAACTTTGCAAAAGGGAAAAGTGGAAATAATACTAGAAATTTTGAAAGAGTGTTAAAGAAAAACAGCAAAACAATAAATAAAACCTCTAGCTGTAAGGTCTGAAGGAATGCCATGGAGATGGATAACTTTAGCTACAGAAAGTAAGCATTTACAATGTGCTTTGGAAAGGCCCACAAAGATATGTTAAACAGTGGTCAGAGGAGGGAAGGGTATTCACTGGATGAGGAAAGGAAAGCAATCCCAGATTTTCTTGGTAACACTGAAAACAGGCCAAGAGGCTCCTTATAGTGGAATTGGGGAGGGGGAGCTAAAACAAAGGTGAACGTGTAAGAGAAGGAAAAATATGAAAACACTAAAAAAAATGTTTCTCAAAGTAATCACAGGAATGGAAACATATGAACTAAATAAATTATGTCTCTGAAACTGCAAGGGTAAGATTTTTATTAGCAATGAAATAAAATTGGCTGGTAAGTCAGAGCAGCCATACCTGAAAGAGGTTGAGTCATATACACAACTGGAAGATTATAAGAGCCCTATAGCTGGAATTAAAAGTTAGAAGGAATATAGACTTCTGGTCCCTAAAAGGTAACTGGCATTACAAGAGGGTTGGAGAGATAGCATAACGGTCATGCAAAACGCTTTCGTGCCAGAGGCTCTGAGCTCCAGGTTCAAACCCCAGAACCACATCCTCCAGGTAAGTAGTGCTCTGGTTGGAAAGGGGAGGTAGGGGGTGGGAAAGTAACTGATAAGAAAGCTTACATCAGAACAGAGCAAAATGAGAAGAACAAGAACACATTTTTATTATAAATATTTCCTTTATCCCAGCAAAGAACTTAGTATTGAAGAATTTGTGTGCCTGTTACTGATTTCCACCAATCACCTTCTTGTGAAGGCACAATTATCGATAACATATGTGGAAACCAGAAAGGGTAGCAGATGACCAGTTCAGTGAAGGGTGTATGGTGATTGTACAACTAGATAAATGGAAGAGCAGGGAGGTGAACCTTGGGTCTGACGGCTCAAAGGTCAGTCTTTTTTCTAAAAGGTAGTTGGTAGGAAGAGGGAAGACGCTTGAATTTCATTAGTGAAATTCAAAAATACCTGAAGAAATAGACAAACCCTGCCTTTAGAATTTAGAACATATTCACTAAATATGTTTGTACCTATGTCCATCACAGAACATAGTGATACTTACGTTCCAGTCTAGAGATGTCACATCCTTGTTGCTTGGGACATCCTGCCCTCCTTCCCGTATACAATGTCTAAGGACTAACTGGGTAGAGCCACTCGTGCTGTTCTCACTGAGATTCCATATTCTTGCTGTAGAGTCTCCAGACCTGTAAAATATGTACTAGCTGAAATCCCGATGACTCACTCCAGTATCCAGAATCAACGCAATTTACTTATCTCCTAATGTTATTACAGCAAAGAATAACCTGAGTACCAGGGATTTCTTCTTTGAGGGTTCTTCTCAGTACCCAGTTTTGCGACTGCAAGCACTACTGGGATAATAATAATAACAACAACAACAACCCCAATTAAAGCTTTTAAGATGACTTCATAAGCAAGAACAACTGAAAGTAAATATAAAGTTTTACAAGACAGGGAGTTAGGCAGTAGCGCAGCGGGTTAAGCGCACGTGGCATGACGCAAGGACCGGGGTAAGGAATCCGGTTCAAGGCCCAGGCTCCCCACCTGCAGGGGAGTCGCTTCACAGGCGGTGAAGCAGGTCTGTAGGTGTCTATCTTTCTCTCCCCTTCTCTGTCTTCCCCATCTCTCTCCATTTCTCTCTGTCCTATCCAACAACAACGATAACAACAATAACTACAACAATAAAAAAGGGGGGGCAACAAAAAAGGGGGAAAATAAATACAAAAATTTAAAAAAGAATAAAAAAAGTTTTACAAGATAGGTGTTGTCCTCTGAGCACTTTCCCATCACCCCCAGCACCTGACTTCGATGTCTGGTCACCACTCCTGGGACCATATGGGGTCTTCCTCCACCCTAGTGGCCAGTATTACCCCACCCAGCACCCCATCCTCTCAACACATCTCCCCTTTTGGGGGGGACTTTGATCTCTGTTGCACAAGCTGCATATTCTTCACACATTTTAGAATCACTGTGAGAAACATACCCTGATGCCAAGAGGTCACTGACAGGGTTCCAGGCACAGATGAAAACTTCAGACTCGTGGCCCCGTAACACAACTGCTTTATTAGGAGGGATTTCAACATCCCCATCCACTTCCATCATATCAGTATGATTATCTGTGTCACGGGGAAATCATGGGGAGATTGTAATTAGATAATACTGAAACAATGTGGACAAAAAAATTTAGGTTAACAAATGCCTCCTTTTATGGAATCATATAATGCAACTTGGGGGGGGGGCTGATTATGCTAAGGAGTACTGAAAACGACCGCATAGCACCTGCCACAGGATAAAGCAAACTCCTCTATCGTTAGCTAAGTATGGCCATACTGTTCTAAGATGATCTCTGTCTATAAGTATAAGCTAGCAGGTAGAGAGAGGGAGGGAGTGAGGAAGAGAAGGACTACAACAGATTAGGTCCCAACATGGTGGAAATGATTAAAAAAAAAAAAAAAAGTTTGAATTCAATACACCCATGCAACACTATTCTGCGTTTCTGCCAGTAGGGGTTGCTGAGAGCACTCATATAGCCTGAGAATGGCTTCCCTAGCTCCATATCCAAGCTTTACTGTATTCACTCAGGACCAGTACACTACAAATTTTAACAGAGGTGCAGAATTAATCTTTTTGACAGAAAAAACCTGATCCCTAAGTACTAAGATCTAAATAAAATCCATGAAAGCAACTGGCTGTGTAGAATTTTTAGGAACCAAAGTCTGGACTGTATGAATCAAGTGAGGGATGTCGGCAACAGTGAGAGATGGGTGTTAATTTTAGCTGAGAACAGACATGCCCATAAAGCGAAACACGTGGCTCACTTGCTATAGTATGTGCCCCATTCTCCTCCCCGTTTGCTGTGTTTTCTCCATTCTTTGCAGAGCCTTGCTGGTTGGCGGCGGCCGCAGTGGCTGCTGCAGCTGCTGCTTGTTGCTGTGCAAGTTTATCCCTATAAGCCTGTTGTCTCGTTTGCACCACATCGGGCATCACGGCGTCGATCAGGGACAGAGACTCTATTGGCCTACCATCAAACAAGGTACCATCCTGGAGTGGCAAAATTGGGAGAAAAGACAAAATGTCAAAAGTTCCATTTCAGGTCATTTGTAATCCTCCCACATCGACAGCAGAAACAAAAAACTTATTCTAAGAAAAACCACTTAATTTTCTGAACAATGCAGGAAAAAGGGAAAGAGAAATAAAAACCTCAAAAGACAACTGCAAACTTTTTTTTTTTTTTGCTTAATTCACATTAGTAATGTTGCACAGATACATCTGAAATATTGAAAAAAGTGTGGGCATATCACAAAAATATTTATTAGCTATCTTGCAATATATGCTGTTAGTCAAAAGCCATGCTCAACAAAATACAGTTTGTCTAATGTCCACGTCCAGTGGAGAAGCAATTAAAGAAGCCAGAACCCCCACCTTCTGGACCCCCAAAAAGAGCTGGGTCCATACTCCCATACAGGGAGAAATGTTAGGCTAAGATGACTAGACGGCTCTGAACCCCAATTTCATCAGGACCCTAAGAAAGAAGAAAAAAAAAGAAAAAATATTTGGAAGGAAACCAAAGTGAGAGAGAGAGAGAGAGAGAGAGAGAGAGAGAGAGAGAGAGAAGAGTGTGTGTGTGTGTGTGTGCGTGCAAGTAACAGTCAACCATATATGTGGCCTTTGGGAGAACTACTGTAATTTCCAACAGAGGGTATAGGGACACAGAACTGGTGGTGGGAACAATGTAGAATTATACCCCAGTTTTCTTACAGTTTTGTAAATCAATATTAAATCACTAATTAAAATAATAGTTCATGCAACAATAAAAAATTTTGTATCGGGTGGGTGGATGGCTTCTGGTTGCACACAGCTATCATACCCAAGAACCTGAGTTCAAACCCCCAAGTCTGCAGTCCTGAACTACAGGGCAGAAGCAGATGTGTGGGCACCTCTCTCCCTCTTTCTCCTTCCCCATGCCAATTACTCTATTCAAAATAATTAAATAAATTATTTTTGTAAACAGGGTCCTTGCACAGTGGTTAGCCCAGGCCTAAGCCTCCAGTAGGAACATATTTTGGCCTAGTGTCTGTTTCTCTATCAGGAACAGTAGAGCTGTAAGGATATGCACTGACATATATGAAGTACTCACAGGCTGGTCATTTTTTTCATTTTGTGGAGGTGCTATCATTTTCCAAAGCTCCTCTTCTTGATATTAAGATATTTACAACTAATTAAAAGCTCCCCAGTGAGCACAAGTAGAGACACAGGCACAAAGCAAGCCAACAGAAGTAGCACAAACAATTTAGGACTTTGGACTGGTGAGGCCTGACTCGCAACACACTAGTGTCACTCCACAGTGGTACAATGGGGTGTACGCCAAGATATGAACGTGCACTAGGACTTTCTGAACTGTCCACTTTAAAGGCATATTTGAAGAGTAGGACAGACTATTTTATTTGTAAGTAACTGAAAAAGTTAAAACCAAGGGGGCCAGGTGGTGATGCACCTGGATGAGCACACGTTCCAGGGCACAAGGACACAGGCTCAACCCCTCCATCCCCACCTGCATTGGGGAAAGCTTCACAAGTGAAGCAGTGCTGCAGGTGTCTCTCTCTATATACTTATGGCTGTCTCTATCCAATAAATGGAGATAATTTAAAAGGTTAAAACCAAAATAACCACACCAACTACTGTATTAAACCCACCCACCCCACCATTCATATAAAATGGCCACTGATTTAAAAAAAAATTGTGTGTTTGTGTACAACCTTCTGTCATAAAGAATGTCTTGGGAATGAAAAAACCAGCAGACAATTAAGATATAACTACTGAGTTTTTTGGTTATAGAGATGAAGAAACTTAGAAATAATGAAATCAATTTTATTATATCATTTTGTCAATACGTATCTATTTAAAAAAACCAGCTTTACCCATTTCTGTCACCAGGCTTCACTGCTCTAGGCCAACTTTTGAAGATAAAGACAGAAATAGAAAGAGGGAAAAAGGGAAAAAACACCACATCATAGAAGCTTCCTCCAATGTGGTTGGGGGCAGACTTGAACATGGGTCACATGTACAACAAAGCAGTTGTTCAGCTGTATTGCCAGCCTGAATCTTGGGGGGGCCCAGAAGGTAGGGTTTGGCTCATCTGAGTTAAACTCTGTATCTTAGATAGGATAACAGTATTTTCAGCCATATTTACCTAGAAATGGTCTTCCAAATTAGGTATGACCAATGAGATTTTCTAATTTTAAGACTTAATTACGGTCTTTGCCTATAGCATAGTCACTTCTTAGAAGCATGTTATTTCTTAATGTGTTACTTATAAAGTCATATAAATGGAGTATGAGTACGTGTGTGTGTGTGTGTGTGTGTGTGTGTGTGTGTGTGTGTGTGTTCTGGTCTTGACTGTTGGAAACATGCAGGCCTTGCCTGCGTGTCCTGACTACTCAATTTTGTTAATACGGCAAAATTTAGGTCAGATAGTGTATTAGGCAAACATTTCTCATCAGGGTTTTAAGGTCATATTTCAGAATAAGAATCAGCATTTGAAGTAAATCTTTCTTACCTCATTAATACTAACTTCTGCCTCTACATACTGTAGACCTTTCTGGATGATAGAAATTAATGCAGCAGGTGGGACAAGGGCACCATTTATGTTTGACTGACTGATATGGCTTTCTATACCAAAGGTAAATGCTGAATGAGAAAATCCTAAGGGGGGGGGGGGAGAAGAAAAGAAGAGAAAAAGAGAACATGTAACAATTAATCTCACAATGTCAACATCTTTCAAAATCATGTTTCACCTATTTGAAATTATAAACAGTTACGGTCAAGTATTTTTTCTTTTTTAAAAAAAATCAAAACGCGAACATGCTGACTTTCATGTAGTTTCCTTTTCATATCAATTATTTATCATTTCTAGTACGAATATGCTGAATCACATCAAAACTAGTAAGAAAGATTCATTAAGAAATCTTTATATTCTACTTCATTGTAGTGTATGACTCAAGTGTTGAAAATTGTTACTTATTAATAACTCATTTAATTGAAGGATTTAAGAAAGAGTTAACATAAAAATTCAGTTTCTGGTTCCAACAGCAACTATTTAATCTAAATTTGAAATATTTAAACAAAAACATTAACAAAAATCTCTTTATGTTGGCCTAATTGTTATGAGAGTCAAGTTTAAGCTGACAGAATATTCATCAGAGCTTGTTATCAAATAGTAATTGTCAATTCAAATTATATATGTAACACAGAATGCTAAGAAAGTTTCATGATAAGAAAACAAGTATGAGTATACTTAAAATCGATTTGATATATATAATAAACGTTGCCTAGTCTGTCCTTATTTTCACTGCTTAGTGTATGTCCTTCCCAACTCCCCCACCCCTGTATTTTGTATTTACAATCCTAGGTGGCACTTAAAAACAGTTTATCACACTCCACCCTCACCACACACCCACCCCAAAATGTAGGTTTAAAAGCAGCATGTGGCTAGGAGACATTTTAAAGTAATGATTTTACCAATAGATGACAGCATTATTAAAGACATTTATAGTTTCGGGTTTGATCTGAGCTCGCTGAGGAAGATACCATTTTACATGGTTCGTACAAGGTAAACCACAATTACTTTGAAATGAATAGATTGTAGATTTCCAGAACAGAAAGATGAGAGAAGAGACATGGGAATGCTTTGAAGAGGCATGAAACTGTATCCCTAAAATATATACAGTCTTATAAACCAAAGTAATCTTTTAAAAAATTCAAACTGAGAAGGATGGGTTAAAAAAAAAAAAGTATGAGAGATGACAGTGAGAAACATAAGCAGTGAAGTTGGAGATCCCCGTTTTCAGTTATATTCCCTCCCAAGTAAGTTTTGCAGTTAATCAAAAGGGGAGGAGGGGAACGAATGAGAAGCTAAACAGCTAAATGGCTTAGAGATTTACGAAGACTTCAAGATAGGCAAGATCATTTACAGAGGCAGTGTTATACTTCGTGAGACCATGCACTAGTACCCTTAAGAAAGGAGACCACAAAACAGTCATGTTCTGCATGTTCCCTGTTTCCTCCCTCAGGATAACTAGAGTTGTATTCTCAAAAGAGAGCTGATCCTCTAGAGTCTGCTGACTCTACTTTGCAAACACAGAATACAGGAACAGAAGAGTAGAACTTGAGCATCAAGGAAGTATTAATGCATAGTTAATTATCAGCATTTATTACATGGGTCTGGATAAGGGGGAAAAGGTAAAACAAGAGAGTCAATTAAAATCGGATTTATCCAAGATCCTATTAACTTTCAAGTTAGAAAAATATCATTTCCGAAAAAAAAAAAAAAAAAAGAAAAATATCATTTCCTTTCTAATCACACTCCCTTGCGCTCTAACCTACTTCCAACTCTGTCCCACAGAACTACACATTCGTTTACTCTCTAAGAATTGGGGTGTGTGTGTGTGTGTGTGCGCGCGCGCGCGCGCACAAGCTGGCTGTTGTTAAGATTAAACAAGTTCTATAGGCAACTTTTAAAGAATCTGCCTTTTAACAAGTATCTCAGCAGGAATGTTTAACAGCAAAAACAATGGTTATTCCACTTACAAGCAAAAGAAAAATTAACTTGAAAGTGTAAACTATAATAATGACCAACATTTATGACAATTGCTGCTTATTGTTGAGTATTTGTATGTAACAAGTGTGTGTCAAATCAGGATTAGGACATATTTTAGTATAAAGCAAAACTACTTCTCTCTACTTGGACTTTTATACCTGACCAGTTTCATTTAGACTGAAACTGAATGTACTAGGTCCTGAGCTGTCTTCACTCTACAGTTCTTCATGGCTGGAGGCTGCATTACAGAGAACTAGCTTAGCCTGATCCAAACCTACTCAGCTGTTAGTCTGTTTATAAATGACACCAGCAGGAGATCATGTAAGTGGGAATGTTTTTTTAGCCCAATTACCTTTATCTGAGCCCAGGGGTAGTCATTTCATTCCTAATATTGTATTACTATTGATAGTGACTGCATGGGTAAATAAATACAAAACCATTAAATGAAGAATAAAGATGAAGCAGGTCACAATCCTCATGTTCAGAAGCATTTAGATTAGCTAGTACCTATACTTCCTGGGCTAAGATTTATTCTAAATAGAGTGTGTCATATATTCAGAAAGATGTACAAGCCCTTTGAAAAGTCCATGAAATAGTGGGGAGGATGAATATGGGAGACACCAGCATAATCTTTCATGAATTAAACTGTTCTTGAACTTTCTAATTAGACTTTGATTATAAGGATGCAATTGTTATTATCACCAACATTTGTAAAATCACAGATAGAAATGTTACTGAGTCCCCAAACAGGAACCAAAGGATTCTAGATGAAATAGTTAATACAGGCTCAAGAAATTTTTCCTAAATATACAATTTAAACAAAATACAATGATACCTTATACCAGGGGTAAGGAATCTTTTTTTTCTGTCAAGGACCATTTGGGATATTCATATCATTACTTGTAGACCATACAAAATCATCAGCTTAAAAAAATTATACTTGGGGGCCACGCGGTAGCGCAGTGGGTTAAGCACAAGGACCGGTGTGAGGATCCCGGTTCGAGCCCCCTGGCTCCCCACCTGCAGGGGGGTTGCTTCACAAGTGGTGAAGCAGGTTTGCAGGTGTCTATCTTTCTCTCCCCCTCTGTCTTCCCCTCCTCTCTCCGTTTCTCTCTGTCCTATCCAAAAGCAACGACATCAATAACCACAACAAGGGCAGCAAAAGGGAAAATAAATAAATAAATAAATAAATAAATATAAAAAATTGGCATATACCACTTAATACTTATACTATGATACATATGGTTACTAGATGTGAGTTATTAGGGTGATTAAATTATTAATGACCCTGGGCAAACATTAAAGGCAACATAGTGAATGAAGCCAATAGTTTAGTTATAATTTTATAATGTTAAATACATTCAATTTTAAAGTCATATCAGTGGAGAAAAAAAGCTAATTTATTCTCTAGAAAGCACTTATTTATATGTAAATTTGATTCTTAATAAGTGAAGAATGATGATCATCGTAATCTGCTTTCTGTGAATTTTCTAGAGGTAAAATTGAGAAAAATTAAAAGTTTGAGGTCAGGTGATGGCACACCTAGTTGAGTGTACACACTATAGTGTGCAAGGACCTGAGTTCAAGTATCCAGCCCTGCCCATAGGGGGAAGCTTCACACAAGTGGTGAGACAGTGCTGCAAGTGTCTATCTGTCCGTCTATCTCCCCTTTCCTTTCAACTTCTATCTGTCTCTATCCAAAAGAAAAGTTCAACATTTAATAATAATAATTTAAAAAATACCTTGCAATAAGTATACTTTTCACTTAGTTTTAATGAGATGGGAATAATGACTTTCAAACAGAAATCTATAAACATTTGGGGCTGACTATTACAAAGTAATGCTTTTCCAATATAAAGACCCTGAAATAGAAGTTATGAAATTTGCAGGCAGACAGCAGAGGAACTGTGTAATAGGTAATATCTTCTAGTGTTGCCAATAGATAATAAGAAGATAAAATATTTAAAATGAAATCAATTTAAGTAATTTTAATCTCTCTGGAGAAAGATACCACAGTACACTCATTATTAAATACTGCCACAGAGAGCAAATATCCAAAGTTCTCACTGAAAAACAGGATTCCTAAAATCAGACATTTATTAAAAAAGAATAAAGCTCTCATAAAGTGCTTCCCTTTACCTTCTGACTGAGAGCTTTTAGGTAAGAAGAAAAGCAAAATGAAATTTTTCTTTTCTGGTAGACTTTACAAACCAGTCATCTGAATGTCTCTGAAAAGACTGTTTACCATAATTATTCCTTTTCTTCGCATCTTCAAGCCTAATTTAGTACTTTCTCAGAGAAAAAGAAGCAATGTTTGTATTCTAGCTTCTTCTGTACTGCCCTAAGCCTTTCAAAAGAAATACGGCCTAAAATAAGGCATATCTTATTTCTTCGGTCTATTTTATGACTAATTCTCATATGTGTATCATGTAAGTTACAGTAATAAACATCGAGAGAAAGAGTTTCTGGGTTACCTGATTAAAAAAAAAAATCAGCTACCCAAAAAAAATGACTTCTGAAAATAAGTATCTGGAGATCAAAACCAAAAAAGAGCTTTTGGATTAAATGGTAAAGCCGCTCTGCAACGGGGTGGATTCTATCTGAAGCCTGTCTTGAGTTGACAGAAATATAAAATTCTTAAGGTTTAAAAAAGATGTGTATTTTATTTATTTTGAACCAAAAAAAAAAAAAAAGAAAGAAAGAAAAAAGAAAAGAAAAAGAAAGAAATTGTGAGGGGAGGGGAGACAGACAGGGGAAGAGAGACACCTTCACCACTCAAGAGACTAGGGGCCTAAACCAGGATTCTTAAGCACAGTAATATATGTTCTCAACCCGGTGTGCCACTGTCTGGCCCTGAATTATAAATTTCTTTTCCATCTCCTAGTTCTGCAAGTAACCTGAACTGCCACATCTCATGGGGTCTTTTCTGCCATACACATGCCTCATCATTCTTGATCATCGGTGCATACGGGCACAAATATACCACCATTAATGCCAACCGCTCTTTCCTCACTCAAAATTTCAATGTGTTCATTTCCTGTTTGTCTCTTTATCCTGAGTAATTATTATTGATAAACAGAATTTTCTCTTTCCAGATACTGGGAAGTTGCTACATAACAGCTACCAATTTTGTTGAGTTCTAATTATTCATCAACTAAACAGCGACTTTCAAATTTTACTGTGAATATAGTATCACCTAGGCGCACACCCTCTACTACAGATTCCAGGGCTCTTCTCACCACTATTTAGGTGAATTTGGTGCAAGGAGTCAGAGATCAACCTTTAAAACTTTGCAATGGCTTAAAAGTTCTGGTTTTAACCAGTGGTCAGATTCAAACAAAGGAAGCAGTTTGTTTTGACCAAAAGTTCTTCTTTGTCAAAAGTACAAAGGACAATACCCCAATACGTGCAGACATGCTATGCATTTAACAAATACTAGATACATTACTAGCCTTTTCACGTTATTATTTTTTCATCTTTCTTATATTTATTAGCAAAGAGAAACTGAGAGAGGGGAGGAGAAGATAGAGAAGAAAGACACCTGCATCACTGCTTCACCATTTATGAATCCTGACCCCTGCAGATGGGAACTGGGGGGCTTGAGCCTGGGTCCCTGAGATTGGTAATGTGTGTTCAACTACACCACCACATGCCCCCCTCGTTTCATTATTTTATCTTATTCAAATAAGTCTACTGCAATCCTCTTTTAGAGCTACCATCAGTATCATTTTACCAGTTTAATAAAGAAATGAAACAAGATCTACTACTTTCAGAGTTGTATATAGTCAGTCTGCACTGGTTGGTTAATTGAACTTTCTTTTCCCTCCCTGGTTTAGCATTGTCTCAGCTGTCCAGGCCAGAAGCAGCAGTGATGATCTTTGGGGAGCCTCTCCCCACCACCAAGAGAGAAGTTCAGAACTACAGTACAGCCGGTGACATCTCAATATGTCATCTAATATCCCAAAAAGTCACATTTGTACCCCCATGATAAGAAAGGTCAACTAGCTAAGTCCTATAAGAAAAAATGGAGTTTCAAAACCAAAAATACCTGACTTACCTAGTCCTTCCAGCTTCCCTCACAAGAGGCTAGCAAACCAGCCTTTTTATATTGTATCTCATATGTAATTAAAGACATTGCAATAACTTCAAGGTATTGATTTCTAAAATTCAACCAATCCAAGAAATTTTCAATCACCAAATGATTCCCATCACGTTAACCATTTGCATCTAAAAACCATTTGCATTTTTGTAAAAAATACTATTTGTGCCCTGCCCCACCCAATTAATCCAAGCTTTACCTTTTGGGGGGCCTTAACCCACTCGACATTTTCCCTTGTTGTTTCCCTTTTGTCTTATGCTACACCTTTTAATCTGCCTAGAAAACTTGGGCGTTGTTAATATTTCAAATGAGTTAATGACTTGTTATTAATCACCCCACAATAAATACTTGAGTAAAATTTTATGTCAAAGAAACAGTTAAAATCAATTGAAAAAATATCTATGAAAACATTCTGAAAAGAAAAATCTTAATTTAATTTTTGGAATCTTAGCTACAATAAGCACCAGTAACATTTAGCTGAGGATTCTGAATATATAACTGATTATAATAGAGAGTTTATATGTTCCTACTAATTACAGACAATAATCTCATGTTATAACAAATAATAAAAAAAAGTTTTTGAACAGTGAAAGCCAAACAGTTTGTTACCAAATATTTGCCTGAGATGATTCTAACATATTTGAAAGAGTCAGAGAGTTAAACCATGCAGAAACACATAGCTTTAAAATGGCAGTCCAGACATTAAGGAAACATACAAAGTTCAACAGTTTGGACTGATACAAATTTCAAATGCATTAAGAGGTTATTTTGAGAGTATTAAAATAATTTGAGGCCTATTTACTTTATGAATGTACTCACCTGACTCTTGCAAGTATCTATATACCAAGAAGTTGACCTCATCACTGCTTATACTCATCTTTATTCCCACTTAAACCATGAGGTCACAACACAGGATATAACCCTAAAAATAAAACAAAGTTAATTAAGTATTTTCTCGATAAAATATTTTTAAACAAAATGTAAACAGTATTGTTAAAAACTCATTCTATTTTTTATTAAATTATGTAAAATTAAGGTTCCATATTGCCTTAAAAAATAAGCCCTAAGAAATAGAATCATGTCCACTAAGCAATAACAGATTACACAACCTAAATATGGCTGGGACTATTTTCCTGCATATATATATATATATATATATATATATATATATATATATATATATGCGCAAAAATGACTCAAATTTCTTTTAAGGAACAGTGTTAACTGTGACTATTTTAGTGATTATTTTAAATAGCATTAAAGTTTATTATTTTCATTACTGTAAAAAGCAGCATGTTTTTAGAAATGAAATACTATTTATTTAGGAAATGACTGACTTTAGACCACTGCACAGAGCTGAGCCATCTATATGCTATTGCTTTTATCTACGTACGGCAGTATTTGGAGTCTCTATTTTCAACATCTTAATAGCAAGTCAGTTTCAAAAATTTTAGATACATATAAAAGAGGATGAAATGTAGGAGTTCTTGAAACTCAAGTGATATTCTCTTAGTGGACATGCTTACACCTTGAATTAAGGGAGGAATGAAAGAAGAATTACTGAAATTTATGTCTAATTACACTTACACACTTTTGTGTTACAGAAACAATGTTTAACAGTCAAGCCTCCCTGCACTGAGGCAGAGAGGAGGCATGGTGGGCCATACCACTCAACTTGTCACGGCACTTTTGACCCTGCAGTTCCTGCCCAAAAGCTGTGACTGTTCATAAGCAGGTATGTACAGGTTGTGTTTCAATAAACTGTATTTCCAGATGCTGGAATTTGAATTTCACATGCCATGGTGATTTTTTTTTTTCTTCCCCTCAAACATTTAAGCGAGGTGGGTAAGGCAGGTCCTGGAGGTAGTACCACACATGAACATGGCCATGAGCTCAGTCATAACAAATAAAAGTAATAAAGTTAAAAAAAAAAAAAAAAACACCGTTTCCTACATTGCCATCTTCATAAAAGATTTTTAGTGACCTGGACTAACACTGTGAGCACCAGAGGTGACAGACATCATGCAAATGTATATGGTATCATGGGGGAGGGTGCATGAACTATTATTGCCCTTCGTGCAGTTATGATTTCACTGCTCCCAGTCTAATATTTTCCATTCATTTTATCTCATAAAAAGAGACAGACAGACAGAGGAATAGGGTGGGGGGAGGGGAAGATGCCACAGCACTGCTCCATAACCCAGTGCTGGGACCGTGAGGTACCTGGTCTCAAACCTAAGGCTTCACACACAGTTATGGTGTATTAGCCAGCTCCTTTGTAAACAAACTAACAAGCATGTGAGTAGACTACTATACTATGTGGCCAGAGCTGCTAATGTCCCAAGCTGTGGAAAAGTGATGGCTCTTATGGGAGTCAGGCAGCAGCGCAGCAGGTTAAGCCCAAGAGGCGCAAAGTGCAAGGACCAACGTAGGGATCCCGGTTTGAGCCTCGGCTCTCCAACCGCAGGGGAGTCGTTTCACAAGTGGTGAAGCAGGTCAGCAGGTGTCTGTCTATCTTTCTCTCCCTCTGTCTGTCTTCCCCGTCTCTCTCCATTTCTCTCTGTCCTATCCAACAACAATGACATCAATAACAACAACAATAATAAAACAAGGGCAACAAAAATATTTTTTTTTTAAAAAAGTGGTAACTATAACTTATCAAACTTATTTCTGAGTAAGGAAGACAAACAAGAAGGCTACAACAAAACAATTACATTAAATCTGTTTTCTGACACAGACAAAGTGCTAGCCAAATTAGGAGGGCTGGGAGTATGTCTTTGAGGAAGAACCCTTGGTATTTATACCTGAAGGATGAGTTAAAGGAGAATGAATAGAAACAGGCAGGGAATAGAAATAATACAGTGAACAATGACCATAGGAAGGCTGGGTGAAAAGATGCAGAATATAAAGCTTTAAGGGCTGTGCACACAACCCAGCCTAGCCCACACTACACTGGAGGAAGAAACTTAAAAAAAAAAAAAAAAAAATGGGAATCGGGTAGTAGCGCAGCAGGTTAAGCGCACGTAGCGCAAAGCGCAAGGACTGGCAAAAAGATCCTGGTTCGAGCCCCAGCTCCCCACCTGCAGCGGAGTTCGCTTCACAGGCAGTGAAGCAGGTCTGCAGGTGTCTGTCTTTCTTTCCCCTTCTCTGTCTTTCCCTCCTCTCTCCATTTCTGTCTGTCCTATCCAACAACAATAACTACAACAATAAAACAACAAGGGCAGCAAAAGGGAATAAATAAAAATATATTAAAATAAATACTTAAAAAAAATTTTTACTGTCCTTTATTTATTTATTGGATAGAGACAGCCAGAAATTGAGAGTGAGGGGGAGATAAAGAGGGAGAGAGACAGACACCTTCAGCCCTGCCTCACCACTTACAAGTCTTTCTCCCTGCAGGCTCAAACCTGGGTCCCTGTGCACTGTAACATGTGCACTCAACCAGGTGCACCACCACCTGGCTCCCTGGAGGAAGAAACTTCAGTGTTAATAGTTTCTCCCTCTCCACTCCTCGCTGTGTATACATGTGTATAAAAAAAGTTGGCTTGGAGTTGTGAAGTCTTGGTGATGGTAAGACTTTAAAAAAAAAAAAAAAGGCTTTTCACAAGGCGGGTGGATTACATTCTGAGGAAATTAATATACTGGTATACTGGTAAACTTAAAGCAGGAAGGTGACCAAATTTAAATTAAAAAAAAAAAAATCAGGTGGACTCCAAATTACAGGAGACACCATGAAACTAGGCTGGTGTCAGAAGTGGGTAAGTTAGGAGGATGTTGCAGTAACCCTGGCCATGGAGATAGCTAGGAGTAGTGTGGGATTCCAAAGATGATTAGGAAATGAAATCCAGGGAGATTGGTGTTACAGGAGAGCTGAAGGGAAGGGAATGATCAAGCATTTGTTTTGTTATTTTTTTTCCACCTCCAGAAGAGTGGTACCACCACTTGCTGAGAAACCAGGTGAGGAAAGTTGCAACTATCTTTAAAAAAAAAAAAAAGTGGCTTCCCCCCATTTAACTCAAAATATATATGCAACCCCCAAAATATTCAAAAACCACTTAACAGAATGATAAATGATAAATGTTTTGCCTCAGAACATCTTGTCTATTACTGTGGTACTTAGTGGTTCATGCTCAGGGGTACACTGTTCAATGTTATGTAGATACACTGTGATATGTCCAGTACAGTCAGTACTCAACAGTCAAGACAGAAAAATCTATTGATTGAATAATCTTAAAAACTGAATCCTACTAATTACAAAGTTATAGAAATTAAATTTCAATTTAAGCAATCACAGATACATTTTACTGGCGGAACAATTAGTGTTTGATTAATATAACTTCCCAAATTGAGACAGGTTAGTGAAAAATGGCTGACAAGTAAAAGATGATAATATTAATCTCCCTTTAGTATATCATGCAGTTGAACCTCAAATAACACTGATGTTAAGTAAGTAAGATGAAAAGTTTTTCATTGATGACTGGTTCTGGTAAGTAAAGACAACTATGGCCCTAGTTAAAGCAGTGATTACTCAGGCTTCAGCATTATCAATGTATTCTAGAGCAAAGGGGAAAATTCTAAAACAAAACAGTGTAATTTAACATCTTTTAAAATTGTATGCTATTGGGTCAAACAGGGCGGGTCTCGCTGCTGTTTTGTGTCCTTGTGTGAGGATGATCCCTCTGAAAGCTCACACAGAAACCAACACAGGCAGCAAAGCTTCTTGTTTGTCTTCTGAAAGTACTGGATCTCCACTGGATTATGAGCAAATCCATGATGCATTTTTAGCATAAAAAAAATACATCATGACTTTTCCGACAGCCCAACAGTCTTCACGTCATCACATTATTAAGGAATCGCCCCTAAATGTGTAAACAGATAAATCCGAGAAAAACTTCCCCTATTGTACATCTACTAATGAAGTAGTAGCGCTGACTTTTTATTTGTCGTGGAGATTTTTTTGAAGATGAGATTTCAAGCTGGGAGTACCATGCTTTCTTTTTGCTATCTAACTTTCTATTGATGTTAAAATTTAAGGGGTGGGGGCAGGACCCAGATTACTAAATTAAAAGATATTCAAATTCAGTCCTACTTTAAAATCACAAAACGTATTTATTTGCACATTCTACCTGACTATAGCCATCTTAAATAGTACCTGAGTGCTTAAAGCAGCACTCCGGGACCAGAAGCAGAGCCTGGGGTGGATGATCCTGAAGCCTGAGGTTTGCAGAGGCATGTGCTCTACCCACTGACCCACCCCCCCCATACCACCAAAAATTAGTCTTCATTAACATTTAGTCAAATGTTTACTGAATATTGTAAATGCTCAGTATGAAGCATTTTACTTCATTTTACAAATAAGACAATTTAGCAAAGTTTGTACCAAAAAAAAACAACCAAAAAAACCCAAGTTGTCTAGGTGAGGGAATTAAGCTCTGATTCATTAAACTGAATCACACAGAGCATTTTCCGCATCACAAAACCAAGTTCAGTACACACACTAGACAATAACTACTCTGAGTATTTATTAATCTCTGAAAGTTTTCCCTACACATTCAGTACTTTTTAAATTTCTGCTGCAAACAGGAGAGATTATATTTTTATACTTTTTTCTAATCCCTTTCCAAGAGCAGGCCAGGCCCAATTAAGATCCTATATAACATTATTTCATATCTGAATAACTGTAAAGACGGTGAAAGTTACTGATGGACACAAAAATTAGCATAAATCTGTTTATAAAGCACTACTAAGAAATCTAAAAACCCTCTATACAACTCCAAATCATATGCACAATGATACTTTTTTTGTTACAAAAATAATTTAGTCCAAAAGCTATCATCTGCTATCCCATAACAGACTTGAGGTTTTTTGTTTGTTTGTTTGTTTGTTTTGTCCAGCACTTAAGAGGTTTCTGAATTTCATTATTCTAAGGCTCCTATAAAATATTTTAATATTTTTCACTTCTTTTTTTTGTGAAAGTGCATTTACAATATTTGGTACGAGTGTATATTTGAATATTTATGGATATCCCTCAACATCAGTGAAAGCTGCTAGATCAAAGGGAATAAAATTATTGTAATTCTTAATGAACACGAATCAATTTGGGTCAAATTCGTAACCTTCCCCTATCTAAAACATTAAGAAAATATTCAGTTCCACCAGTAACACAAACTTTGAGCATAACATTAACAAAGATTCACATATAATACTCGATATTATTAAGAATGAAAAAAGTACAAGTGTTAATGTACGTCATTTACCACCTTCATTAATTATATTCCTAGGCATCCAATTCTTTCTTTTTGTAATGATATGTAAATGTAATGATATGCTAATGTAAGTGGGGTTGCTTTCTTTTCCATACTGTTTTTTTATAGGAGTATAGTTTAATACCATTCGTACCACCAACTGAATCTATTAAAAAATCCAACAATATTAAAGATGCTAAAGGGACTCTGGCTAAAGCAAGAACTGTGTTAGTAAAGACAAAAAATGAAATCTGAACATTTGGTCTCCTTACCATGCCCAGCACTAGCTGGTCTTCCTCCACCATCATGCACTGGTTCCCCAAGGCCCTCTCCGCCCACCCCCCTTATACACACACACACACACACACACACACACACACACACACACACACACACACACACACACACACACACACACACACTAGAGAGTTCTTGGCTCTGCTGCAGTTGACCATAGCATGTCTAAGTTTCAACCAATAGTTTCTTTTCTCTGATTCTTAAGTTTTTTAAAAAATATTTATTTGTTTATTTATTCCCTTTTGTTGCCCTTGTTTTATTGTTGTAGTTATTATTGCTGTCGTCATCGTCGTTAGATAGGACAGAGAGAAATGGAGAGAGATGGGGAAGACAAAGACACCTGCAGACCTGCTTCACTGCCTGTGAAGCGACTCCCCTGTAGGTGGGGAGCCGGGGGCTTGAACTGGGATCCTTACACCGGTCCTTGTGCTTTGCGTCACATGCGCTTAACCAGCTGTGCTACCACCTGACTCCCTCTGATTCTTAAGTTTTAAGAATCTACTTTTCTAAATAAGTATTAATAACCCACATAAACCAGATGATTTATAAATTGGGAATAGTTAAAATGGTGAGTATCTAACTAACTCAAAGTCTGACTGAGGCGTCTCTGAAAATAAGCAGTGGAGACAGAATGGCTGCAAATAACAGGATAAAGAAAACTGGCTCGCCACTCCCAGAGTCTGACTAAAGGCACCATTACCCACCCCCCAATCTGGAGAAGTACTTCTTTCTCATCTCTGTAGTTTCAGTGTTATGAACTTCCTGGCCAAAAGAAAGGTGCTCATATGTTTAAGATAACCATCACATTATCATCATTCATCCCTTAACAACTGGGTTAAGTTCTGAGAAATGTATCATTAGGTGATTCTGTCATTGTGTGAACATCATAGAATGTCATTACAGAAACCCAGATGTGCTATGGAATAGCCTATTGAGACCGCCATTGCAAAGGGGGGCCATTATGAGTCAAAATGTCTCTAAACAACGTGACTTTATCTGATAGTTGACACCCACATAAACACACACCTCTCAAACTACTTTTGGGTTCCAAACCAATACAAACAAAAGCTGATTTAATCTATTTGTGGGAACAAATTAGTGACTAGTAAACTTAAATCTCACAAGCCTATGGAAAGAAAAAATGCACTAGAGCACAACCTTTGTGATCAAACATAAGACAGAGCTGAGTTGTGCTCGGATAAAACAAAACATTCAATGAGTAACTATTATTTGCTCTACATGAAGTTAAGCCATATATATACAAGCACAGCATTTATATAAACCTATACATTCAGAAACATCATTCAAATGTCAAGCTGACTTTCATCAGCTTAGAAAAATCCACAAATAGCATGGAATACATAATGCAAAATAAATGTCTTGACTATAGAGAGTCAAAACTCATAATAGGAGAAGGTCTTGTGTTACAAATTCTGAGCCACGTTATACAGAGCAGGCGTTCACTGCAGGGCTTACACACCTCAGGCCACAGACCACTTCAACACCCTGCCAAGGAAGGACCTTCCTCTGCACTCACCCTCTTCTGTACTCACACAGAATGACCTACAGAAATCAGTGTGTTCGGTGTGAGTCTTTAATCTTCCAAGAAGCAAAGTAGTAACAGCAGTCATGAAACTCAGTGGGCTATCATAGCAAACTCTTGTCAAAACGCTTTGCTAAAACCCAAGACTCATTGCAAACACACCCAACTATCCTAACTAACAGTAACAAAGTATGTGCACAGAGGAGGAATAAGGTAAAGAGAAAGAAACAATTTATTTATCCATTAGAGAAGTCATAGACTTTCTATAATCCAATGGCTTTTTCCCTTCTAGAATTCACGTGCTTAAACGCTAACCTCCAGGACCTCAGAATTGTAGCTTTATTTGGATGTAAGGCCTTTTAACAAGGCAATCAAATTAAAGTGAGGCCACTGGAGTACACTTTAACCCAATATCCTTATAAGGAAAGAAAGAAATTCCAGATACAAGTATATAGGGAAAAAAGCAAAATGAGAACTCTGCCATCTATAAGGTACAGACCTCAGGAGAAACCACACCTGACAGTATGCTGAGACTGTACTTTCAACAGTGAGAAAACAAATTTCTGCTGTTTAAGCCAGAGTATTTTTGTTACATCAGTCCTACGAAACTAGCACAAGCCCATCATCACAATTCCTAAAAACTAATCTTCCTTTGGAGACTTTTCAATTATTCATGTTAAGTTCAAAGTCGATATGACACGCATACCTTTTTGAATAGTTAACCCCCCTCTCTTTAGGAATGTGTCTTGTCCTGTGGTTAATAAATATAATTAACAGGAATTTTGTAATATTCTAACCATCCCCCATGTCCTCTGCTTCCTCCCCTGATGATACACTCTGGAATGGTGTAACAACAATAAAATGGTGATGGGGAGTAGGACAGTGGGTTATGCGCAGGTGGCGGGTTATGCACAAGTGGCACAAAGTGCAAGGACCAGCTTAAGGATAACAGTTCAAGTGCCCAGCTCCCCACTGCATGGGAGTCGCTTTACAAGCTGTGAAGCAGGTCTGCAAGTGTCTTTCTCTCCTCCTCTCTCCATTTCTCTCTGTCCTACCCAACAACGACAACAATAATAACTATAAGAATAAAACAAGGGCAACAAAAGGGAATAAATATTTAAAAATTAAGTAAGATGATGATGATGATGCATTACTGCAATTCCCTGGTTTTAAAAATAATAATTAAAATCCCACCAACGTGGATGGGATATGGCACTTTGATAGTGGGAACTGTACCCCTCTTAACCCACAATCTTGTCAACCATTATTGATTCACTAATTATAAAGAAAAATCTACCAATGTTAAGCACTAACACGTATGTGTATCGAGTAGAGCTTTTAAGTTTTCAGGAACATACTGTACGGATGTTGGATTTTTTTTAAGGGCTTTCTCTGCATCTATTGATATGACCATGTGGTTTTTGGTCTTGCTTTTATTGATGTGGTGGATCACATTGGTCGGTTTACACATATTAAACCAACCTTGCATCCCTGGGATAAACCCCACTTAGTCATGATGAACAATCTTTTAATATACTGCTGTGTTCGGTTGGCTAGAATTTTGTTCAGCCTCTATGTTCATCTGTAGTTTTCTTTTTTGGTTGTGTCCCTGTCTGCTTTTGGCTTTTGGTATCAGAGTGATGTCGGCTTCATAGTAAAATACTCTGAGTAGATGGGGGGTGCAGGATGGGGGGTGCGGGGCGGGAGGTGCGGGTGGGGGTGCGGGATGGGGGGTGAGGGAAAGAGTACAGGTCCAAAAAGTATGACAGGGGACCTAGTGGGGGTTGTATTATTATGTGGAAAACTGAGAAATATGGACAAACTATTATTTTTACTGCCAAATGTAAAACATTAATCCCCCAATAAAGAAATTTAAAAAATAAGAAGCAGCAGCTCTGGGGACTGGGCAGTAGTGCAAGTTAAGCACACATGGTGCAAAGGGCAAGGACCAGCCAGTGTGAGGACCCCAGTTCGAGCCAGCACCCCCCAAGGGGGGGGTTTTCGCTTCACAAGCAGTGAAGCAGGTCTGCAGGTGTCTTATCTTTCTCTCCTCCTCTCTGTCTTCCCCTCCTCTCTCAATTTCTCTCTGTCCTATCCAACAACAACCACAGCAATAACAATAATAGTAACAACGATAAACAATAAGGGCAACAAAAGGAGGGAAAATGGCCTCTAGGAGCAGTGGATTCACAGTGCAGGCACCAAGCCCCAGCAATAACCCTGAAGGCAATAAAATAAAATAAAGTAAAATAAAATAAAATAGTAGCTCTATTTCAGTTGTTTTGTGTAAGTTTTTTTAAAAGGATTTAAATTTTTAAGTAATTTATAGGTAAAGCCACAGTGAAAAACTAAGAGCATTTTTTCAGCTCAAGAGAAATAAATACAGTTTAAAAAAAATGATGGGAAAGATAGCTTATCAAAGGCAATTAGCACACACTGGCTTTTACCTTTCAATCTCAGCACATAAGAATCTTCAGATAATTTTCCAGAGAGTAAATGTGGCAAAGTTTATATTTTACAAAAACACCTGAATTTTTTTTCCCTTTGTTTAATAGTTATAGGAAATTTCTGGTCTTGAAGCTACTTTTTTTTTTTTTTTGGGGGGGGTGTTATTATTTTATTAGCAGGTTAATGGTGACCAAAGTTGAAGTATTGGTGCCTACAGGAAATTTTTGGTGTTGAGGCTACTTCCTTTTTCTCCTTCTTCCTCTTCTTCTTCTTCTTCTTCTTCTTCTTCTTCTTCTTCTTCTTTTTGGTAATTATACTATTTGCAGATTAATGGTGACCAAAGTTGAATTACTGGTAACCTTGGGGAAAATATAGTATGGTTTTAACTTAGAGTGGGTAAGCTTCTAAAATTTCCTTTCCATCCCCCTCCCTTTCATAGGAATCTAGTTTTCAGAAGCAAAGTTCTGATAATATGACAGAGAAATAAGAATTTTGGTAGACAATATAATTTAGACAAAATGAAGTTGATCTTCTAGGTCTTTATTCATACAATGAAGAAACTGAGCTAGATGATCTCTCATTTTTCAACTTCAAAATTTTTTTCAGTTAGTAAAATCATATAACATATTACATGGATCTTACAAACTAAGAGCTAACAGATCGTATAGTCGTTTTAATAAAGCGTTTTAAATAGGCACTAGAAAATGTTAATAGCTTCAAGATCTCAGATACACCCATATATTAGAGAGAGGGAAAACACATAATCCTACCCCAGTAAGAAGAAGTATTTAAATAGCTACTGCTATTTAAATATGCACAACCAACTATCCTTTAGAAACACCGGCCAATATAAAGACACAGGGAAATGTAATGCTCACTCAATTATTCACAAATAACTGAAACTTCACAAATACTATTTATTTATACTATGATCTATTCCTGGAGTCTGCAATCTGTGTGTCAAATTCAACCCAACACCTATTTTTGTACACAATACCTTGGGATTTGTATACAACAAATATTTTTATAAAATTTTAACGAAACATTTGTCATTGCCTTGATAATAGGGAACACTTAACTGAATCCCAAGTAAAGTCTTTTCAGAATATCAGAAAATCATTCTAGACAGGGGACAGTAAGCTAGCACCCGTCATGTGAGGAGTCAACTTTGACTTAAATTCAACTGACATTATTTATAGCCCTACTTCTTTTAAACCCAGTCAGTTTCTAATGAGCTGCCTCAATCTACAGATCTGAACTCCAAGATTTTCTCAAATACAGGAAACAGCAGTTGTTTATTCTTCTAAGATCTTTTTACAGACTACAAAGTTGCATAAATAAGGGAAATACCTAAGTAAATATTGAATGGCTGAATAAATTAAAGTCAAAGAATAGTAACAAAAACAAAGGATAAGAATAATTTCTTATCACCAAGGAACCAAAAAATCTGACACATTTCTAGTACAGTGTTATCAGTTATTGAGCAATAAGTAGCCACAGTAGTTAAGGCAGAGCATAACTCAGTTTAAGAAAAATCTGAACCACGAAAGATAAAAACAAAGAAGCTCGTCCTTCCCACTATGCAAAAAGAAATCTGAATTTGCATAAGTGAGAACCAATGCAAGAAAATTAAATTTTCCTCAAATTATAAAAAAGGTCTTAATATTCTGGCTAAAGGAAGGACTGAAATGCAGCTTAAAGTCTGAAAGGACAATCAACTGAATGGAAGGAAAACTGCTTAAAACTGAAGCACCAAACAAAGGTAAAGTAAGGAGAAATGGCAACAGAGTAAGAAATTCACTGATATAATATACTAATACTACTATTACTGTTTATGAAAACAGCTCGCTGGAAAAGGAGTTGAAGACAATGTGAACCAAATATTCAGGGGTGGAAGGGAGGGTCACAGACAGACAGACAGACAGACACCAGCTATTGGTACATCTAGAAGATGATGGCCAAAGAAAATGGAGTAGAGATAGACAGATGAATTGGGGTAGGCTTTTAAATATTATTAAACAGTAAGGGAAACCCACGAAGAAAGTCTCACGAGTGAACTTCACTGTGTGAGAGAAAACAATCAGCAGTACTGCCTAACAGATTTAGTTTAAAACAAACAAGAACAACAAGGTGGGGGGGGGGGGGTAAGAGTTCATGTAGGAATAAATCAAGTGCTATTCCACAATCACAATGAGATTTTACTGTGTCCACCCAAAGTAAATATCCTGACCCTGCCACGTTATAACTAAAGCCAAATTTTTGGCTGGGGAGGCAGCATAACAATTATACAAAAAGATTTGCAGGCCTGAGGCTCTGAGGTCACAGGTTCAATCCCCAGCAACATCATAAGCCAGCTTTCCCTCTGTATTTGTCTCATTAAAATATTTTTTCAAAGATAATGATAATGTTACTAGAAATACTCTCACTGTCAATGTCAGAGTAAATGTACTTCACTGAAAAGGCTAGTGAAATGCTCAGAGAGTAGGTTCAGTGGTAGCACTCAGTGGAGTACATGCTACAAGCGCAGACTCAGTTTCAAGCCTAGACTTCCTACCTCCCAGGGGAAAGCTTCACGAGCAGGGAGGCCAGGCTGCAGGTATTTCTCTTTATGTCTCCCCCTCTCTTCTCTGTTTTCCTCAGTTCCTATCCAATAGATAAATAAGCCAAAGGAGTTTAAAAAGAAAGCAAAGTTCAAAAAACCAAATTGTTAAAAAAAAAAAAAAAGTAATAGATAATAAGTGTTTCAGAAATGCCAGCCACTAAGAGTCTCAAAAACCTCTCTCATGAGATCTGCTGTCGTGTGGTTATAGTTCTAACACTGCATGATCAATATATGGACAATGAGGTATCTTGGTATTTTTCAGATGATCACTACAAAATCATGCATGAGGAAATGAACCTCTCCAAGTTTAGGAGATTTATTACTGGATAGAAGCAGAGAAATTGAGGGGTGGGGAGAGGGAGAGAGAAAGAAGCCCTGCTTCACCACTTGTGAAGCTTTCCCCCTGCAGTTGGGGATCAGGGGCTTGAACCTGGGTCCTGTGCACTGTAATTTAAGTGTTTAACCAGCCTGGCCCCAAAAGAAAAAGACTTTAACGTCACTATACCCTCCCCCCCAAAAAAAACTGTTGATATAATTTCAAATCTTACATTACAACTAGCCCTATGAAACCACCCACCTGTAGAGATATGGGTTAGTATCAAAGAACATCCAAATCGATTTGAAAAAGAAGCTTTCATTTTAATCTGAAAACTTATCTCTGTGGAGACCAGATTTTTCAGTGTTTCAACTGTATTTCTTAGCATGTGAATGTAGAAGCAAATGTTAGAGTCCAGATGTCTTCTACTAAGACAAAGATAAATAGAAATTTGCAGAAACAAAGTGCCATTTCTCTTGAATTCTTTTTTTTTTAATTTTGGAGAATGCTTATTTGTCATGAAATAAGTCATCTATGCTAACAATGTAGTGTGGGTGGGTTTGTTACTACCAGGTCATAGTAGAATTGTAATATAAGGCTTCATGTTGTGGTGGCAAGTGGCACATGTCTACCCCTGTCGCTGCATCCTCCCCCTTCCCCAAACCCTGGCCCCCAATACCTACAGTCTAAGACAAAAGATCTTTGGAGTCATGAATAAATTAAGGTCAGAACAGGCTAAGAAGACCAAATTATCTGAGATCAGTTAGTGTAAAAATTAACTGCCTCTAGGTAATTTTGGAGCTGACGTTTTGGTAAGGTTCCAGTTTCCCTAGGGGAAACAAACCACAAAATTGTTCAGGTTTTAAGTAACATGATCGAATTTTGGTTTTCACTCATGTTCCTGATGGAATACTTACTGAGTCTCTACTGAATCCATGCCTAACAGAAGAGACTCATATATAGCCTCATGCAGAAGCTTTAGCTCTGATTGAAAAATAGGAAATCTAAAAACAGAGTGAAGATTATACATTTTCTGAGGTTACACCTCTGAAAATGTAACTCATTCCAGACAGACCTATTTCCTGGATTTCTGAAACATTTGCAGTAGGCAAAAAGCAGTAAGACAGCCAAGCACCTGGAGGGGCCTCACGCACTCTGAGCACCTGCAGTGCCAGGTCCTTCGTCCAGGCTGTGTGTTTGCCATGGCACTGTCGTCTGTGCCGTACACCAGCACTGCTTCAGGTCTGATATTACTGCTACTATTTGGTATGTTATTTTGGAGTCTGAGAATGCTCCACATTTTCCCCCATAAAACTTATGATATTTTCTTTGTTCTGTACCATTTGGCTTAAGAAAGTTTTGTAGAAGTATACTCTGCTTCAAGACAGTGTGTAGAATCTGAATACCCTGTTGATTCAATAATCTTAGGGAATTTTAATTTTTCCTTTGGTCAGCACTACTAAATTAGCAGTATTCTTGATGCTCATAACCCTGAACACTACAAAAATATAGAATGTATATTAATATAATAGAATATGATTATAACCAACTCTAGATTGCATCCCATTTCTGACCATATTCTATTGTAAAAAGTTGCAGGAAATGTCATGGTTGTGGGGAGGGGGAGAGGGAAGCAGACACTACAAACATTTTCTTCTTTTCGGAAGTGAGTTCATACATATTATGCATGTTTGCCCAGTCTCTGCACTTGGGTTTAATAATAAGGCTTAAAGAAATGCAAAGCTTTCCCACCAAATGTAACATGGAGCAGTTAGCCTGTCTTTATTTTCCAAGAACACAATAACAGCTGCAAGAAGGGGGATGCCTTTGTGCATATGTGTGGAATAGCATAGGACTCTGGCAATACAGAACAGGCTCAATCATATCCTCAATATTTTGCCACAAAAGTTCTTTTTAGTCACGTGTATAAATTATATTTTGTACAATGTTTATACTCATGTGCATGGGCTTAAAGGACACTATAGAAAGTAAGGAAATAAAAGTAGTGGGAGAGACCTGGGGAGTGGGAGGACATCTGTGTTTAATCAAGGCAAGTAACTAAACTAGTGACACCCACTTTGCTACTATTAACCATATCAGTAACTGCAATAAATATACTAGAAGAAATTCAAGTAACATGATAGGACTTTCCTTCTCAACCTTTTGCCAGATAAAGAGGTCTAGGACAACTTGCTAAATAAACACAGTTCTCCCAGGCCCTGTCATTGCTTCTCCCAGACCACTTCCCTAACCAAGCACTATTCTCCTAAAGATCCTCTCTGCCCTTAACAATATCCCATTAACTTCCCTACTCCACCTCTGATCCTACATGCTTCAAAGGAAACGTGTAACAATGTGACATTTAAAGAAATGTGTTTAGTGTGGTTTTGCCTCCCCCCCCCACCCCTCACCCCCCCCCCCCCCACATGATTTCACCACTGCTGAGCTGGCTTTCTTCATGTAGCTGCAGAGCAGAGAGAGAGGCAATGGGGCTCTGGCACCTGGCACCTGCCACCAGCCACAGGCAAGCCAATGGCCTCTCCTGACCCAGGACATCAGCAAACAGGCTGACTGTTCTGCTTTCTATGACACTTGTAATAAACACTTAAATACACTGCTTCTCAAATCAGAGTAATGTGCCTTCTAAAAGAAATAGGAACACTGGCCCCATGTTAGTCTGTTCTTCTGTTAGCACCAGCTGGTCTCAACTGCACTGTTTATATTGGGTTGTTGGAAAAGTCATGGCATAGTTTTCTTTTTAATATTTTATTAAAAAAATAATCATCTTTATTTACTTATTGGATAGAGCCAGCCAGAAATTGAGAGGGAAGGGGGTAACAAAGAGGAAGAGAAACAGAGAGAAACCTGCAGCACTGCTTCACCACTTGTGAAGCTTTCCCTCCCACAGGAGGGGACGGAGAGCTTGAACCCGGGACTTTGCACACAGTAACATGCATGTACAGTCAACCAGGTGCGCCACCACCTCGCCCCTATGACAGTTTTCTATGTAAAACTGTGTCATAATTTTTCCATAACCCAGTATTACTTTATTTTTACACTATCATTTCCCATAAGCTCACCCCCCCAATAAAAACACCACTTTCCTCCCTTCTGATCTAACAATAGTGAAGTGCTATCAAGGTGAGAGACTCAAAACAAAAGAGCAAAATTTAAAGCACATATTTTCTTTCAAAGATTTTTTAAAAAATATTTATTCATTAATGGATAGAGACAGAAATTGAGAGGGGATGGGAAATAGAGAGGCAGAGAAACAGATATTTGCCTGCAGACTGCTTCACCACTCATGAAGCTTTCCCCCTGCAGATGGGGAGCAAGGGCTTGAACCCAGATCCTTGTGTACTGTAATGCGTGTGCTTAACCACATGTGACACCACCCAGCCCCTAACGTAGACATTTTCTATCCTTCAGCCTTGCGTTGTTTTCTGTTTCTTCAATTTTATACTGTTCTTAACACAATTTTGTTGAATTGCCAATAGTGACTTTATACTATCATATTTCATGAATATAAATCCAATTCAATACAAATGTACTTGTTTACTTATGACTTATGTAATACTATTAAATGTCAGCCTTCAAAAGCACAGGTGCACGTGATTTAGATTTTTATTTCTGATATTTAAATTGGAGGTGAAGTCTCCTCAGAAATAATAAAAGCCAAATGAAGGACAGGAGTAGACAGCATGGTTATGCAAAGAGACTCTTGTATCTGAGGCTGCAAAGTCCCAGGTTCGATTCCCCAGACCACCATAAACCAGAGCTGAGCAGTGCTCTGGGGGGGGGGGAAGGAGACACTGTGCCTCAGGAGAGCTGGAAGACTATCTTGCTAAGCTAGAAAATTTAGCCCCGCAGCTCTTCAAAATGTGTTGCCCATTAAATTGCCTGAGGAACATTTTAAGAAATGTGACATCCAAGTCATTTACAATCTACTTAAAGGAGAATGTCTGGTGGGCTGCCATGATGGCTCATCCAGGAGGCTGCCTGCTTTGCCAGGCACATGCCTAGTGAAGCCCTGCCCCCAGCACAATGGGCGAAGCTTCAGTGCTGTGATATCTTTTTCCTTCTCCTTTACTTAAAAAGTCAGCAACAGATATAGGTATATAATCCCAATTGATCACTATATATAGGACTAAGTTTATTTCATCACCTTAATGTATTGTATATCCTAATGACTGTTTAAAGCTGAGTGTTCTGCTTTGTCTGAGCCCAATCTCTACTACATTGAGAGAAGCTTCAGTGTTGCTGCTCTCCTACTCTCAGTGCCACCTTCTTTATATAAAGGGAGGGAGGGAAGGGAGGAAGGGAGGGAGTGAGGGAAGGGAGGAAGGGAGGAAGGGAGGGAGTGAGGGAAGGGAGGAAGGGAGGGAGTGAGGGAAGGGAGGAAGGGAGGGAGTGAGGGAAGGGAGGAAGGGAGGGAGTGAGGGAAGGGAGGAAGGGAGGGAGTGAGGGAAGGGAGGAAGGGAGGAAGGGAGGAAGGGAGGGAGTGAGGGAAGGGAGGAAGGGAGGGAGTGAGGGAAGGGAGGAAGGGAGGGAGTGAGGGAAGGGAGGAAGGGAGGAAGGGAAAGAGTGAGGGAAGGAAGGAAGGGAGTGAGGGAAGGGAGGAAGGGAGGGAGTGAGGGAAGGGAGGAAGGGAGGGAGTGAGGGAGTGAGGGAAGGGAGGAAGGGAGGGAGTGAGGGAAGGGAGGAAGGGAGGGAGTGAGGGAAGGGAGGAAGGGAGGAAGGGAGGAAGGGAGGGAGTGAGGGAAGGGAGGGAGTGAGGGAAGGGAGGAAGGGAGGGAGTGAGGGAGTGAGGGAAGGGAGGGAGTGAGGGAAGGGAGGAAGGGAGGGAAAGGAAGAAAGAAAATGTCCTAGGCAAATAGAATTCACAGCAAATCTATCTACAAAATGTGTTAATAAGAAAAACAGTTTTTAGATCACTAAGTACCCTCAAAATCCCTGCCCCTCTGTATCTGTTTTCCAGAGCTGTTAGCAGCAAATACCATAAACGAGTGACTTCAAAACATAAATGTGATGTCCAAGAAGAGACTCAGCAAGCATAGCACATGCCATGCCATGTGATGCTTCAGAACTGGGTTCAATCCCCACCACCAGCATCATGTGGGAAGAGGTGGGCTCCATAGATGGAATAGTTTTGTGATGTCTCAAATGTTTTTCCTCTCAAACAATCTATCTAAAAGTAAAACTGGGGGAACCACAGTACAATATAGCAGTCATGCAAGAAGATGTTCACAGCTGAGGCTCCAAGGTCCCAGGTTCAATCCCTGGTGCCACCATTAGCCAAAGCTGAGAAGTGTTCTGATTAAAAAGAAAAACAAGGGAGTTGGGCAGTAGCGTTGCAGTTCAGCGCAGGTGGCACAAAGTGCAAGGACCGGCATAAGGAACCCGGTTTGAGCCCCGGCTCCCGACCAGCAGGTGAGTTGCTTCTTCACAAGTGGTGAAGCATGTCTGCAGGTGTCTGTCTTTCTCCCCCTTCTCTCTCCATTTCTATTTCTCTCTGTCCTTTCCAACAATGACAACATCAATAACAACAACAATAATAACTACAACAATAAAAACAACAAGGGCAACAAAAAGGAAATAAATCAATATTTTAAAAAGAAAAATAAAAAATAAAGTAAAATGCATGGGGAGACAGTTTAGCAATATCGTGCGTGTTTGGGGTCCTAGCTTTATTCTCCAACACCACGATCAGAACAGTGCAATCGAAAGTTATTTCATTAGGGAAATGATGACTTTTCAAGACAACTGTTCCAACATGAGTACAATTCTCATCCTTCTGTAATAGGTGCCTGCACATTGATCCCACCACCAACCTAGGCCCTCCTCCAATGTGGTACAGAGGCCCCCAACACCCAAATTGCCTACCTCACAGCCCTCCCAGTCCTCAGTCTCACATCAGACTGAGCACACCTAGTGTCAATTTCAAGATGTGCTCAGTCTTTCTAGCTTTAAATTACACTTTAAGTGAGATTGCTTCAAAAAGATCTTTCAAGAATTAACTAAAACAAAAGCCAATCAAAGGGACTTCTATACAGCAAAGAGAATAACACCAAAACAGGCACTTTAAGGGGTGAGACGAGGTCTCTTTCTTTACATGCCAGACATCAAAAGGCTAATAACCAAAATAAGGAGTTTGCAAAACGCAGCAGCAGCTACAAATACATTATAGAAAGAGGAGAGGATGTGCACAGAATCTTCACCAAGAGGATATCCAGATGGCCAACAAACATGGGGCAAAAAAAAAAAAAAATCTCAAAGTCCCTGACTATCAGAGAAATGATAATGACAGCGATGAAATGGAAGAGCAGAAAGTGGAGCTGGTAAAGACGTGGTGGGAAATACTTCTTCTGTTAATACTTTGATGGTACATGGTTGTAAGATCACAGTGTATAGTTTCACAACACACCCACCACCAGAGTTCTACCTCCCCACCCTCCCAAAGATAACCACCACAGTCTTAGTTTCCTTGCTTCTGGTTTTTTTGTTTGGCAAGTTCATGTAAATCAGATCTCTAGATTCCACATATGAGTGAAACCATCTTTCAGTTGTCTTTCAAAGGAGCACTCCTACATGGCTGATGAGAATGTGAATGGGTCCAACTCCTGTAGAAGGCAGTCAGGAGATTCCTCCTAATATTAGAAAATCTACCCTGCAGGTAGCATGACAGTTACGCAGAGACTCATACCTGAGGCTCCAAAGTCCCAGGTCCAATCCCATGTTATCACCATGATCCAGAGCTGAGCCAGACATCAAAAGGCTAATAACCATGGGGGAGGGGAGAGGAAGGAAGGAAGGAAGGAAGGGAGGGAGGGAGGGAGGGACCTATGCTATGACCCAGCCACCCCTCCCCTATGGATCTATCCAAACAAAAACAGGGTGGGGGAGACAGCATAATGGTTCTACAAAAACCCTTCCATGGCTGAGGCTCTTAAATCCCAGGTTCAATTCCTCAAATCACCATAAGCCAGAGCTGAGCAGTGCTGTGGTGGTGGTGGTAAAAAAATCTGCATGTATTTTCTTGGTTTTGAAGATTAGAAATAAAAATCAAGGTGTTGCCAGAGCCATGCTTCCAATGAAGCCTCTTCCAGTTTTCTGAGTAGCTCAAGCAATCTCTGTGCAGTAGACTAACTTCAGTACAACCTCTATCTTTACTTGGCATCTTCCAGCCATATCTATCCTCATGTGACATCCTCACGTACGTGTGTGCGTGTGTGTGTGTGTGTTACACAAATAAATTTCTGCCTTTTTATAAAGACAACAATCATGGTGAGTAGGGGCCACTGCAGTGACTTTATAAAGACCTTACTTCCAAATAAGATCACTAAAACTTCAACATATCTTTGAAAGGGACATAATTCAAATCACTAACAGCTAGCAAAAAATCCCTACTAACCAACTATAAAAGTTACAGCTATGTGGATTAACTTGATGTTTCTGGTGGGGGTAGATACCATAATGGTTATGCAAAGAGACTCTCATCATGCCTAAGGCTCCAATAACCCAGGTTCAATCCCCCACACCACAAGCCAGAGCTGAAGAGTGCTCTAGTATGAAAGACAGAAAGATAGAAAGATAGAAAGAAAGAAAGAAAGAAAGAAAGAAAGAAAGAAAGAAAGGAAGAAAAGGAAATTCTTTTTATAACATAGTGTTCCTGGGTAGAAAGAACTCAAGTATTTGATGCTTTACAGAGAACACACTTAAAGGGACTCTGAACAGCACCTATCCTCTTACATCTCTTCAGCAACTGGAGTACTTTCTTACTAAACAAAGTTAAAAAAAACTAATAGCAAGGTAGTTTCCTCATGTTTTGGCTGTCAAAAGCCCTATTACAAACCACTTCTTTTTTAAATTCCAAAATTATTTTGTTTCCCCATAAATACAATACATGGGGTCACTAGTCATTCCTTTTATTTCTTCCCACACCCTTAAAATAACATCAGCAAACTGCAGGACTATGGGCTGCAATAACAAAGTTGTGCTTTCCGCAGAAATGGACTGTCTTCATAGTTGGAAGTCAGATGCCCCCAAACCAAGGCTCTGGCAGGGGCTACTCTTTGTATAAGTGCAAAGGAAGGATCTGGTCCATACCATGCGTCTAGCTTTCAGGGCACACAGATCTGTGCCCTTTTCTCTATCTTGTCTCCCCCACTGCGGCTATCCCACAATGTCTATTCTGGGCTGTGACCAAAATTATTCTCCTTATAAGGATTGTCAGTAACAACTAGATTACAGCCTACCCTGATTACCTCCCTTTAATTCAATCATTTCTGTAAAGACCCTATCTCCAAATAAACTACATACTGACACACCTGGGGGTTTGGGTTTCAACATATAAATTTTATTGTCCATTTATTTACTGTAAGATTTGCTTATTTTTATGAGAGACACAGACCAGAAAACCATCCAGCGTGTGTGGTTTTGATTTGCATTCCCCTAACAATAAAAAAGGCTTAACAAACATCTTTTCTTGTGTCAGTTTCCTTAGAGAAGTGTCTGAGTACTCAAAGCCTGTTATTAATTAGGCTGATTTTTTTTTTTTGGTTTTATAAGCTATTTATATATTTTGGCTATTAAACTTTGCTAGATGTATGATTTATAAATATCTCTCATTTGGTGGAATGTCCTTTTGTTTTGATGATAGTTTCTTTCAATGTGCAGAAGCTTTTTTTAATTTAATGCAGTTCCACTTGTTGATTTTGGCCTTTGCTTCTAAAGTCATTGGGGCTTAGCCTCCAAACATATCTCTAAGGCTGATGTAAAGGTGTGTACTACCTATGTTTTCTTCTCTATAATTTATAATTCAAATCTTACTTTCCAAGTCCATTTTAATTTAATTCATGCAGTCTAGCTTTGCTCTACATTTTCTTTTCATATGACTACCCAGTTTTTCCCCAATGCCACTTACTGAAGTATCTGTCCTTGAATCCACTGTACCCTCTTGACCTTGTCAGAAATTGTGTGTGTGTGTGTGTGTGTGTTGTGTGTTGTGTGTTGTGTGTGCGTGCGCACATGCGCACACACAGGCACACATGGAAACATGGTATTTCTGGGCTCTCAATTTTGTTTCACTGATCTGTGTTCCTGTTTTTTCAACAGCAAACTATTTTGACTATTATTTCTTTGTAGTATAGTTTGAAGTCTGGGAGTATATTACCTCCAATTTTGTCCCTTTTTCTTGGGATTGTCTTTGATGTGTGGTTTCTTTGTAGTTCCAAATAAATGTCATGATTTTGTTCTATTTCTGTGAAGAATGTTGTTAGAATTTTAACAGGAACTGCAGTGAGCCTATGTATGGAATAAGTAATGTAGTTCTTTTAATGATTTTAATTTTCCAATCATGAATATGTAATATATTTCTCTCTCTTTGCACTTCTATTTCTTTCAACAATATCTTAGTTTTCAGTGTATACGTCTTCCATTTCTTATGTTAAATTTGTTCCACAGTACTTAATTCTGCCTGAATGGGACTGCTTTCCTGATTTCTCTTTCTACTAGTTTGTTATTTATATGTAGAAACAGTCTGTTCATTTGCAATGTTGTTTATTTATTTATTTACTTGAATTGCTTCTTACTAAACTATGTAAAAACCACATAATCTTAAAATTTGAATTGAAATATAAGGAGGACTCTTTGATTTGTCTCTTTTACTAAAAATGGCCTCCAAGAGCACTGGATTCATAGTACAGGCACTGAGGGGAGGGAAGAAAGAAAGGGAAGGAAAAAAGGGAGGGAGGGAGGAAGAAAGGGAGGGAGGGAGGGGGAAATACTGTATTTCTAGTAAGCCATAAAAGCAATTAATGACAGCCAAATAGTAGTTAATATTTCTTGCAAGTAAAACATTTGCAATGAAAAAGAACCACAACTCCATGGAATGGTCAGTTCTTTAGGGCCAAAGTAGGAAACTTGGAATAGCCTGCCATGCAAGAACGCCAAGCAAGTAGCCAACACTTAGTATCATGGCAATAGGACATAGGAGTTACAGTGAATTAAAACACCTCAATATTGGGCTGTTGAAAATGCCAGAATGCATTTATGCATAAAAAACAGGAGATTACGTCCAGACTTTTCTGACAACCCAATAGTTATATTCATTTACTCAAATAATTTTATATTATGATTTTTAAAAAATTCTATTTACTTATGAGAGAGCTAAGAGAGACAATAGCATTGGTGATGCTGGGGATTGAACCTGCACCCTAAGGGACATAGACATGAAAGGCCTTTTTTTTTTTTTCCCTGTCTCCATAGCCTGCCCAATAGTTGTTACTCTATGAAGTTACACTTGAGAATATCTCAATACTTAGTGTGCCTGCTTTGCCACTGATGCTACCCCCCCGGGGGGGGGAGAGGGGGGGAAGAGGGGGAGAGAGGGAGAGAGGGAGAGGGAGGGGGAGGGAGGGGGACGAGTTTTTTTTTTTTTTTCTTTAGGTGCTGTGGTCTCCCTCTCCCCTTGTCTGCCAAACTCAGCCAGAATAAGTCCTGACTAGGACAACGAAAGGAGGGAAAGAAATCTCACCTGATGAGTGCAAAACAGTGATGTAACTAGGAAACATCCATTTTCTATCTTTCAGAAAACAACTGTGCATCATTTATTTGTTTTCTGATATTTATTATTATTTAAAATTTCCCGCAATCTTAGATCAACTCGCTTCTTTGGTTAAAAAAAGTTAAGAAGTTCCTTCACTTTCTGTTCATTTTTAAAAAAAAAAAAAACCTACTTTTACTGATCTGATTATTTTGTGCTGAACTCTCTCAAGTTTATAGAAAGAAAGAAAGAAAGAAAGAAAGAAAGAAAGAAAGAAAGAAAGAAAGAAAGGAAGGAAGGAAGGAAGGAAGAAAGGAAGGGAACTGCCCAGGGGCCAGGCAATGCGCCTTAATCGCACACATCAGTGCCCAAGGACCCAGGTTCAAGCCCCTGGTCCACCCCCCCACCTGTGGTGGGGAAAGCTTCACAAGTGGTGGAGGAGGGCTGCAGGTGTCTCTCTCTATATATATACACCTCCACTCCTCTCAAGCATGTACATTTGTATGTCTTAACACCAAGATTACAAGTCCAATCAAAAAGCCAAACTATGTACAACTATATCAGAGAAAGCAAATACCCAAATACAGTCAAGGAAATAATGCCTCAGGCTCTAAGGTCCCAGGTCAAATCCCCAGTTAACACCAAAACCCAGAACTACACAGAGCTCTGGCCTCCTTCTGCTTCTCTCTGTGTATGTCCTGTGTGTGCGCACACACTTCTTTCTATTTTTTAATCATCTTTATTTATTGGATAGAGACAGCCAGAAATTGAGAGGGAACTGGGGGACAGAGAAGGGGAGAGACTAGAACACCTGCAAAACTGCTTCACCACGTGCAAAGCTTTCCGCCTTCAGGTGGGGGCTGGGGGCTTGAACCTGCGTCCTTGTGCATTATAACTTGTGCACTAAAGCAGATGCACCACAGCCTGGCACCAGCACATGCTCTTCTCTCTGTCTCTCATTAAAAAAGAGAAAAATAAAATATTTTTAAACATGTAAGAAATCTTTATTGCCTATTTCCAGTGGGGAGGGGGAGAGTTTGAAACTGAAAATAACAGCCAAACTTCTAACACTGACTTCCCTGACTCCATTACCCCTAACCTTCACGGTTCATTTTCTCACTTGAAAATACCTCCCACAGGGAGTCGAGCTGTAGCACAGTGGGTTAAGCGCAGGTGGTGCAAAGCACAAGGATCAGCATAAGAATTCCAGTTCCATGACAGGCTTAGATTTCAAATAAATCCTTCTCACCTTGTTACTTACCGGTCATCTCTTATCAGGTACAACAAAATAGACCCCTTTGTGGGCACCCCCATAGGATCTTGCCCTCAACTTGGATCAACAACGGTAAAGAATGTTCCATCCTCCGAAGGGAGGATGAACAACATACGCTAGGCTACACCTGAGGAAGATGGGTCCTGATACTGGGGCAGTTTGGAACATTCCTACTCATGATCACAGAATATGAGCTCAGATCTACAGGGATGCAGAAATCACATAGGCTCTTAGCTGAATATGAGCCTCAGATCATATCAAATCAATGGGGTTTACAGTCAACAATATTTATATCCCTTTCCCATACTAGGGCGCTACTCTCTTCCCTGCTCCAGCTTTCTGGTCCTGCTCCAGCCATGACATCATCTCCCCAGACAATAACTTAGATCCACCTGTATATAAGATACCAGGCTGGGGACGGGGGGTGGACTAGTAAAGCCACAGGCCCTTTGGAATATAACCAAAATATACCTAGCTATCTACAAAATGGAGGAACCCCCCCAATTCTTCATCTGCACTATTCCAGCCTTTAAGTTCATTACTGCTCAACACTTTGTTTGGCTTTGTAAGTTAACTCTCTTTTCAGCCACCAGGTTCCAGATGCTAGCATGATGCCAACCAGACTTACCTGGAGAGACAACCCCACCAATGTGTCCTGGAGCTCCGCTTCCCCCCAGAGACCACCCCCACTACAGAGAGAGAGAGGCAGGCTGGGAGTATGGATCGACCAGTGAACGCATATGTTCAGCGGGGAAGCAATTACAGAAGCCAGACCTTCCACCTTCTGCATCCCACAATGACTTTGGGTCCATACTCCCAGAGGGTTAAAGAATAGGAAAGCTATCAGGGGAGGGGATGGGATATGGAGATCTGGTGGTGGGAACTGTGTGGAGTTGTAGCCCCTCTTAGCCTATGGTTTTGTCAGTGTTTCCTTTTAATAAATAAATAAATCCCAGCTCGAGCCCCTGGCTCCCCACCTGCAAGAGAGTCACTTCATTTTTCTCTCCCCTCTCTGTCTTCCCCTTCTCTCTCACTTTCTCTCTGTCCCATCCAACAATGACAAGATCAATAACAAGGGCAACAAAAGGGAATTAGTAAATAAATATTTTTTAAAAAAGAAAGAAAACACCTCCCACTAAGAACTAAGAAATGACCACCTCTCCCATTACATGCCAGTCTCCAGGACACCCTAATTTCCCCACTCCAGCATTTACATTTCAGCTGACTGATAAACAAATGTATTTACAACTTTTCAGACTCTCATAACTCAACACAGTCTCAGTCAATTTATATTCCCTAACTCCAAGTGTGCTTCTCCACATGTCCATAACTATGAGTGATTCTACCAGGCATTACACGATATACCTTGGGATCCTGTTGGATTTCACTTACTACCTCAGCTTTTACCTGCAATCTTTCTAAGTCTATTTTCTTTTTTAAAAAATACTTATTTTACTTATTTTTTCTCTTTTATTGCCCTTTGTTGTTTTTTATTGTTATAGTTATTATTGTTGTTGTTACTGATGTCATCATTGTTGAACAGGACAGAGAGAAATGGAGAGAGGGGGAGACAGAGGAGGAGAGAAAGATAGACACCTGTTTCATCGCCTGTGAAGTGACTCCCCTGTAGATGGGGAGCCAGGGGCTCAAACCAGGATCCTTCCGCTGGTCCTTGCGCCTTGCGCCACGTGCGCTTAACCCACTGTGCTACCGCCCGACTCCCATTTGAGTCTATTTTCTATTACCTCTATGGCACCACTGTGAGCCAAACCTGCATCTCTAGAGCACTTATCACCTGTGCTGCTATAGCAGCCTCCTAGTCTCTTTAAGTCCTTTACTATTATTGACACCAAAGCATAAAACATAAATCTAAATATGTCATACATACAGTATATTCTACACTGCAGCTAAGTAGATTTGTATTACTCTGATATATTACAAACTCACACATTTCTTTTTGTTTTATCTGTGTGTTCCAAGCCAAGTGCTGAAATTCTTCTTTAAATGCTACCTTATAAAGTCTACTCTATAAACCTTGAAGATGTCTGGGCAACTTCCTCCTTGTACCCAAATAACAGGCTGTACTTTTTAATTACACACTAAAACCATTATTAAAATAGAAATTAAAATGTTAATCGTTTTTTCTAATGTTACTGCATTTTACATTAAATTAAATCATTTTAAGTTCCCTGAACGCCAGTTTCTTGTTCTATATAATAAAACCTGACCTGACTGGGAGTCGGGCAGTAGCGCAGTGGGCTAAGCGCATGTGGCACAAAGCCAAGGACCAGTGTAAGGATCCGGGTTCAAGCCCCCGGCTCCCAACCTGCAAGGGGAGTCGCTTCACAGGTGGTGAAACAGGTCTGCAGGTGTCTTTCTCTCCTCCTCTGTCTTCCCCTTCTCGCTCCATTTCTCTCTGTCCTATTTAACAACAACATCAATAACAACAACTACAACAACCATGAAAATCAACAAGGGCAACAAAAGGGAAATAAATAAATATTAAAAACAAACAAACAAAAAAACCTGACCTGATTGCTAGAACCCAGACCCTCACTCATGGCTAATTGTGCAGTCTTCCGGGTAAGCTACCACTTGGCTCCTGCCAAGTGATAATATAATATTTCTAGACTTATAACTGAAATCTCCTGAGACATCATCAGTTAACTTGTGGATGGAAACCTATTTAAAAAGCTATCCAATAACTAGCCAAACAATCTGTAGAAAGAGAATTTATGCATGTATGTGCATACACATGTATATAGATACATTATTAAATAATTTATCTTTTATTTCAAATTTAAAACTACAAATAATTCCTGGTTTATAATTATGTTGCTGTTGCTACTTTCTCCTCGTCCCAATGTATTTCCATCTGTCTGACTGATAGTGGCTCTGCCACCAACATTTTACCCCGCATCCAGCTGACTATAAGTATTTTCGTTTACCCTAACATTTTAAATGTTATCAATGTGACCATTTCAGTGACATAAAACAATTTTAAAATAAATATATATATATGTGTGTGTATGTGTGTGTGTGTGTATATATATATATATATATATATATATATATATATATATATAAACTTAATTTTCCCTAACTTGAACTATCTCATCTTCTATTATTTCTCAGAGTTCAAAATGACAATGTTTATAAAATTTCAAAAATGGGAGAATATAAATGACATTTTGGCTTTGCAGAAACCTATAAATCATTAAAGTCCTTTAGTTATCACTGAACACCACATTAAAAAGCATCTTGATATTACCAGATTTCTGTACTGAAAAAAAAATAAATAAATAAATCTATACAAATAATAGAACAGACCCCAAATTTAAAGAAATGTTATGGGAGTCGGACTGTAGCACAGCAGGTTAAGCGCAGGTGGTGTAAAGCACAAGGACCAGCATAAGGATCCTGGTTGGAGCCCTGGCTCCCCACCTGCAGGGGAGTCGCTTCACAGGCAGTGAAGCAGGTCTGCAGGTGTCTGTCTTTCTCTCCCCCTCTGTCTTCCCCACCTCTCTCCATTTCTCTCTGTCCTATCCAACAACTACTACAACAAAACAACAAGGGCAACAAAAGGGAATAAATAAAATAAATATTAAAAAAAGAAATGTTTTAAGTATTGAAATCAAATCAGGGGCAGAAGTAGATAGCATAATGGTTATACAAAGAGACTCTGCTGCCTGAGACTCTGAAATCATAGGTTCGGTCCCCCCACACCACCATAAGTGAGAACTAATCAGTGCTCCAATTTAAAAAAAAAAAACTGTTGCTGAAATCAAATCAGTAACCAAATGTTTCCAAGAATAAAAGGTCAGGCCCAGTTGCTCACACTAAGAGGTTACATAAAATGTTCAAAGAAGAACTAACAACTATCCTGTTTAAAGTCTCCCCAAAATTGAAGGGTGCCGAAGGACATAGCAAACACACCCTAGGAGGCTAAGATCACTCTGTTCCCTAAAGCTGCAAAGAACAGTATTGGGGGGCGGGGGTGGGAGGGGAGAAACCTATACAAGACTATCCCTGGTAAGCATTTGTGTGAACAATCTCAACAAAGCCTTGGTAAATCAAATCCAAAAAAACATCAAGAGAACAGCTCATAATATAATCATTCCCTGAAATATATTCTAAGGAAGTAAGGATGGCTCAATGTAAACATCTATCAATGTACTACACATTATGCTGCTGAAAAACCATTCAACAAAATTTAGCATCCTTTTATGATTGGGGGGTGGGGGAGAAGCAGCTTGATATACTGGAAATACAAGGAGGGAGCATTCCTCAACAAAACAAAGGCTGTTTGACAAGCCTACAGAGAACATTATATCAACCAAACTTTCCCTTAAGATCTAGAACAAAAAATAGTGTCCTCTTTCACCACCACTGGTTAACATTTTCTTGGAAGTTGTATCCAGAGTAAGAGGTATCCAAACTGAAGACCATAAATTAAGCTACAGCTATTTGCAGGTGACATGACAACATACATAGAAAACCATGATGACTACACATACACACACACACACACACACACACACACACAAAACTACTAGCAACAATAAAAAGAATCCAGTACAGTGACAGAATGGGGGGGAGGGGATCAATATGCCTAAGTCTGTTGCATTTGTATACACAATCAATCAGAGGAAAGGGAAATCAAGGAAGTGGTTTACAACTACACCTGGAAAGATAAAATGTGTTGTAGTATACGTGGAAAGTTGAAATATCTTTACAATAAAAATTATATAAAGGGGCGGTTGGGCAGCAGCGCAGTGGGTTAGGTTCACATGGTGTGAAGTGAACCTACATAAGGATTCCGGTTCGACTCCCCTGCTCCCCCACCTGCAGGAGGACCGCTTCAGAGGTGGTGAAGCAGGTCTGCAGGTGTCTATCTTTCTCTCTTCCTCTCTGTCTTCTCTTCCTCTCTCGATTTCTCTGACCTATCCAACAACAATGACAGCAATAACAATAATAATAATCACAACAGCAATAAAACAAAGGCAAGGGGGGGAGGGCAGGAAGAGCCTCCATGAGCAGTGGATTCGTGGTTCAGGCACCAAGTCCCAGCAATAACCTTGGGGGGGGGGGAGGGGCACGCGCACACACACACCAAAAATGGAAGAATTCTCCTGTTAAAGGATTTTAAAAAATAAACACTATCAAAAATAGCCATCTTATTGAAAGTGGTTTATAGGTTCAATGTGATCTCTATCACTATCCCAAGATATTTTTTTCAAGGAAATAGAGCAAACAATTCTAAAATATGCATGGAACTTCAGAAAACAATAAGCAGTTAAAGTAACTTTAGTAGAAGAGGAAGAGATAGAGGTATGAAACAATTATAATTTAAAGCTGTATGGTACTAGAACAGAAACAGGCAGGAGGGTCAATGTAATAGTATACAGCCCAGAAATAAAATCACAGATATATGGACAACGAATAAGCGAAGGGGTTAAGAATAATGTATTTGAGAAGACTCTTCAACAAATAGTGCTATGTAAACTAGGCAACCGCATATAAAAACATGACACTACAACATCATTCAGCACCATACATTTAAAAAAAAAAAAAAAAAAACCTTAAATTCGATTAAAGACTTGGATAGTAGGCCTCAAAGAAAACACAGATGTTACAATCCAAGATCTTAACATTTGGAAATTCAACTCAATTAGCAAGGGAAAGTAAATCAAGAATAAACGCAAAATTTTTAAATACCAAATAAAACCACCAAAAACAAAAGCCAACTTAGTAATAGACAATATCTGCAAATTACACATATGACAATAAATTAATATCCAAAATCCACAACTTGACGATAAAAAAAAAAACAACCCAATTAAAAGTAAGTTTAAAGAATCCAGATATAGATACATGACATCACACATCTTTATATTTTAAAAAAGTCAGCAGCAGTTATTATGATGGAAATACAAATTAAAGCCACAGTGTGATACCACGTCACACTGGGGAAAAAGACCTATATTAATCATCTCCTTTGACTCATCTTGGATGGATCTTGAAGGAATCATGTTAAGTGAGGTAAGTCAGAAGCAGAAGAATGAAAATGGGATGATCTCACTCATAGTTGAAAAACAAAATCAGAAGGGAAAACACTAAGCAGAACTTGGACTGGAGTTGGTGTACTGCACCAAAGTAAAAGACTGGGTTGTTTGGGGTGGGGGTGGGGGGGTTTGAGGTCCTGGAACATGACGGAAAAGTGGTACCTAGTGGGGGTTGTACTGTTACGTGGAAAACTGGAAAATGTTATGCATGTACAAACTATTAAAGAAATTTTTTTTTAAACTTGGAAAAAAAAGACTAGAGAAAGAGTCTAATGGTTTCTTCTGAGAGCATTTTCAAAATAAAAAAAATCCTTAGAGTCCAACCCCTATAAACTATATTTGACTCTGAACCTATTTTAACTACCTATCATCAAGCTTTATGTATTATAAGGTTGTCTTGTGTTCTCATGTCTATTATTCATATATGGTCATCTTTCTGCATCCTAAATAGTTCAGAGCTCAGTAAAATGTCAGTAGAGGGAGCCAGGCTGGTTGAGCATACATCATATAGACCATGGACCTGAGTTCCAAGTCCCTTATCTTTATGCTGGTCCTTAGGCTTTGCCCAACTCCCAAAGTCCTTTATCCTTACCTGCAAGGGGGTGTGGGAACTCATGGGTCATCAAGCAGTGCTCTTTACCCCTTTCTCAATTTCTGTTTTCTACCAAATAACAATGAAAAAATAAAAATAAAAGAATAATAAAAGTAAAGGTAAGTTGGACTTCAAACGCAATTTGCTTAATGTCTTGGCTCTGTAAGTATAATGAAGTACGGCATCCTTCATTTAGTCTTAATTACTCTTTGGCAAAATGATGAAGTCATGATAATTTAAGTTTTATATAATCTTAGTGATCTAATTTTAGGAAACCATCAGGGGATTGGTCCAGTTTCTCCAGATCTTAGCAGTATACAACTTTTTCATTGCTTTAACTACTTGTTTCTGACAAATAAGCAGAATCTACAGAAGAGGTAACTATGCCTAGCAAGGTCTAGAATCCAGCAATCAACAGATAGATACACAGCACAAAAATGTAAATATAATTTAAAACTTTCTAGTGCCCACATGAGAATTTTAAAAAGAGGTGACAATTGTTTACAAGATTTTTAGTTTGTCTAATATATCCAAATATTATTTTTGCCACTAGTGTTTTAAATCAATTTTTATTGATTCTTCAAACTCTACATTTATATCAAATCTCAATTGTGACTATTCATATTTCAAATGTTCACTTGTGACTAGTGGTTACAGATTTGACAGCACAGGTCTAGATTTGGGGGGGTGGAAGGGCAAGGGAAGAGGAAGCAAAAGCAACCAAGAGCTAAGGACTGAAATGAGTAATTTGTTTTAAGACATATCTTTCAAGATCGGCGTGTTTAGGGTAGTATGGCAAGATATACTGTATATATACACACACACACACAACACTGAGCAGTAGTGAGGTTTCCCGTTACGTCTCAGGGAAATAGATCAGAGTTTGTTTTCTAAATAAAGTATCATCCCTTATATGGGTTGGGCCACTAGAAGGAAAAGATTTTTTTAAATTAATTTATTATTGGATAGAGACAGAGATAACTTGAGAGGGAAGGGAGAGATAGAGAGGGAGAGACAGAGAGACACCTGTAAGACCTGCTTCACCACTCATGAAGCTTCCCCCTTGCAGGGGTTTGAACCTAGGTTCTTGCACACTTCAGTGTGAGCGCTTAACCAGGTGAGCCACCGACTGGCCCCAGGATTTATTTATTTATTTTTTAAAGGTATGCACATCACCTCTTTTGTTTATTGTTGTTGTAGTTGTTATTGTTGCCATCGTTGTTGGTTAGGACAGAGAAATGGAGAGAGGAGGCAAAGAGAAAGAGGGGGAGAGAGAGACACCTGCAAACCTGCTTCACCGCCTGTGAAGCGACTCCCCTGCAGGTGGGGAGCCGGGGGCTCAAAACCAGGATCCTTACTCAGGTCCTTGTGTGCCTTGCCCCATGTGCGCTTAACCTGCTGCACTGCCGCCAGACTCCTGATTGTTTCGGTGCCTACACTACGAATTCACTGGTCCTGGGGGCTATTTTTTTCTTTTTGTTGCCCTTGTTGTTTATCATTGTTATTTTTGTTGTTGTTATTGCTGTCATTATTGATGGACAGGACAGAGAAATTGAGAGAGGAAGTAAAGACAGAGAGGGGGGAAAGGAAGATAGACACCTGCAGACCTGCTTCACTGCCCATGAAGCGACCGCCTGCAGGTGGGGAGCAGGAAGCTCTTACCAGTATCCTTAAGCCTGTCCTTGCGCTTTGCAACACATGCGCTTAAACCGCTGCTCTACTTCCCGGCCCCCTAGTTTTTTTTTTAATAAAAGCCACTATTTATTATATGCTACCTATGATTGAGGGAATTATCATATATACGAGCTATATTAAATGGCATTGTAAAATAAAATATGCTTGAAGAGTACAGTATTCAAATCAAATGCTTTACTATTTAGGTGGATTTTTTTTTTGTTTGCTTTTTTAGGTACTGAAATTTAAGCCAAAATATTAAAGAATGAAAAGGGGGAGTCGGGCGGTAGCGCAGCAGAAGGATCGGTGTAAGGATCCGGGTTCCAGCCCCCAGGTCCCCACCTGCAGGGGAGTCGCTTCACAAGCCATGAAGCAGGTCTGCAGGTGTCTTTCTCTCACCCTCTCTGTCTTCCCTTCCTCTCTCCATTTCTCTTTCCTATCCAACAACAACCGACGTCAATAACAATAGCGATAACTACAACAACAACACAAAAAGGGGGGGGGGGGCAACAAAAGGGAATAAATGTTTAAAAAAAAGAATGAAAAGGAAAAAATTGTTCAAGTTGCTTTAAAATGCTAAAACCTCCAGATATTTTAGTTGGTGTGACTTTGATGAGCTCTGCAGTAATTTTACCCCTTGTTTTGAATAAAAAATAAAGGGGGGGGGCGCGCAGATAGTAGCTCAATGGGTTAAGCCCACATGGCGTGAAGCACAAGGACTGGCATAAGAATCCTGGTTCAAGCCCCTGGCTTCCCACCTGCGGGGGGGGGGGTGTGTGTGTGTGTGTGTGTGTGTGTGTGTGTGTGTGTGTGTGTGTGTGTGTGTGTGTGTCTCTTCACGGGTGAAGCAGGTCTATAGATGTCTATCTTTCTCTCCCCCTCCTCTCGATTTGTCTCTGTCCTATCCAACAACAACAACAATAACAATAACAAGGGCAACAAAAGGGGGGATAGCCTCCAGGAGCAGTGGATTCATAGTGCTGGTATTGAGCCCCAGCGATAACCCTGGAGGCATAATAAATAAATAAATAAATAAATAAAGCAAAAATTGGATTTTATGCAAATATTGGATCCAACCCCAGTCTCATCATTCTACAGTTCCTATCTTCTCCATGTTAAAATATTGGATTGCTAGAAAAGTCATGATGCATTTTTGCATAGAAAAACAAACAAAAAATACATCATGACTTTTCTGACAACGCAATATATATGTCCAGATCCATTCTCAGAAGAAAGGACAGAACTATGGAAACAATACTTGGTTCAGAGTTTAGTCTATAAGGACCAGAGAGATGATACAGTGGCAGCTCACTGAATATTCACACCAGAGTCCAGAGGCCCCAGGTTCAACCCTCATTACCACTTATTGCCAGTGGCATGGAAGGCTCTCATGTGTCTCTCGCTCCTTTTAAAATAAATGCTCTTTTAAACTTCAGACTAAAATTTCTTATCGAGGTGACTATAACCAAGAATATGAAAGATACAGCGACCAGGCAGTGGTATGCCTGTGCATTTGGCTCACATTACAGTACACAAAAACCCAGTTTCTAGCCCCTGGTCCCCATCTGCAAGGGAGAAGCTTCAAGAGTCGTGAAGCAGTGCTGGAGGTGTCTGTCTCTCTCCCTGTCTTCCCCTCCCCTTTCAATTTCTCTCTGACTCTATCCAATAATAAATAAAATAAAAATGGCTGGTAGGAGCAGTGGATTCATAACCCCTGCAGGCAAGAGAGGGCAAGGAGAGGCGAGAGAGGGGAGGGAGGGAGGGAGGGAGGGAGGGAGGGAGGGAGGGATATGAATCACCTCAGAATCGAGGCATTTAACTAAAGTCTCTTTTAAAAACATGTATTTTATACACACACACATATATACATACACACACATTATATATATATTTTTTATTTATATTTATATATATATATCATGTATATGATAGAGACAGAAGTGGAGGAGAGGGGGAGCTGGAGACGGGGAGGAAGAAATACACCTGCAGAGCTGCTTCAACTTGTGACGCCTTCCCCCTGCAGGTGGGAACCAGAGGCTTGAACCAGCAGCCTTGTGCACGGTGATGTGTGCACTTCAACAGGTGCAATACCGCCTGGCCCCTTAACTAAAGTCTCTATCATAGAACATTCGTTTATATTTCTCCATTTGTTTTGATTTTGATCAAAATGTCTCTTGGTGCTGCCTACAGGAATATGGTTTTAAATTTTAAATGAAAAATAGATCAAATGCTGTGTGGTCTAAAAAGTCATTTTTTAATTATCTTATTATAATGAATGCTCCCAGAAAATATTTGGGTGAAAAATTAATGTCAAATGGGATGCTCCTTATATTCATATTCTCTGCTTCAGAGCAACTTTTTCAGGGAGTAAGGGAGAGAATCAAAGGGACAAGAGGAAGCTCTCTCTAATGTGGGGACCAGGCATGAGCCTGGGATGCTCTCCCAGCTGAGCTTTTATTTTATTTTGTTTTTTTTGAAAGAACTCCCTGACAGTAGGAGATAGTAATCATAAGGAACGAAGGAAAACAGGTATAATAATGCATCTCTGTTCCAATAAAGGACAGGTGGGGAGGGAGAGTGACTAAAATTACCTGACTTTAAAAAGGAGGATGAAAATACAAACATTAATGACTGCTAAAACTGGAAATTGCTATCTGCTACATATCAAACTCTGGAATATCACAGTAATGTCTCTTTGGAGCAAAAAGGGGGGAGAGTAATTATCCACTGAAGTGACGAATTAATGAATAAAAGCATGGAAAGAATCAGATTATAAATGGCTTCAATATGCCCATTAAATATAGAATAAATTGTAATTCCTAGGTTTTTGGCTGTATTACTAGTATCTGACCATGAAGCCCAACTTTGACTGTGTCAGAATTCATTACGGCTGAATGCAACAAAATATATATGGTTTGAGAAGGTGGAAAATCTTAAAAACGGCAGAAAATAATCACAGATAGGACGTGTTCTTTCAAAGCATTACTCCATTAAAAGTCCATCCCATGTGGGGTAGATAGTATAATGGTTATGTTATGTAAAGACCCTCTCATATCTGAGCCTCCAAAGGCCCAGGTTCAATCCCCCATATAACCATAAACTAAAGCTTATCAGTGAGTGTTCTGGTTTAAAAAAAGGAGTGAGAGAGTGAAGTAAGTGAGTGAGAATGGATGAATATGAGAATGGAAGAAAGAATAAGGGACAGGACAAAACAGAACTTGGACAGGGTCTGATGTACTGCACCAAAGTAAGGACTTTGGTGTAGGGGGGGAGGGTTGAGGGCTTGGACTATGATGCCAGAGGACCTAGAAGGGGTTGAATTATTACGAGGAAAACCCAGAAATGTTATACATGTACAAGAAGCTATCGTACTTTATTACTGTATTTTATGCTTGACAGGAAACCATTAATCTCCCTTATAAAAAAAAATTAACTCCCCTTCCCTAAAAAAAGTCTGTCCCAGCATGTGGGTCTATCTGTTTCTATTATCTATCTTTATTTCACTGTCTTACTGCTGATTACATGGTGTCTATAGTGAGAAATTAGAGAATAAACAACAAAATTGTGTGAAGCATGAAGGCCAGTATTTTAAAAAATAACAATAGCAATTTCTAATATTATAGTTAATATAAGGATTAAATTTATGTAGAATTCAAGTTTTTAAAAAGTTTGAGACATTCAATCAATTTTCCCCTCTCATATTAATTGATAGTGTACATAAACACTCAAACTTTTTAAAGCACAGACTGAATCTTTCTAATACATAGGCTGAGTCTTTGATATGTTGACTCGCTTAAAAGCTTAGTCCAGGGAGAACAAAAGCAACTGGTGGCATAGCTATATACAAATAATGTCAAAGGACATAAAATATGGTGAGGGTGTGTATGACATAGCAAATCTTAACAAAGGGATTCTTCAAAGTTAACCCAATTGCCAAACAATGTGACCATTGCAATAACTATCTACTGTTTTCTTAAATCCTAAGACAATAGGAATCTTCCGCTTCTTCTATAGAGCCTATGTTTCTCCCAGTCCTGGAATCTCTGGGGTGGGGCTCACTTCCCTGCATGCTTCTCTCAAGTCAGGCCAAATGATTGCATCTGCCGATTCCAACCTAATCAATGCAACGAGTACCATCTCAGCATGCTTCACCTCAGACTGTGTACAGAGACGTCGGGCATGGAATGCCAACCCTTCACCCTCATCACTCGGATGAGACATTTCCTTTCATGGTATTCTCTAATTCCACTTCAGGAGGTTCACTTCCTAACAAAGTCCCAAGACCAGGTCCCGGGAGATAGAGCAGATATTCACATGTATCCATAAATTAGGGCAAAATATATACCTGAAAGCAAAAGTACACAATAGTCTGCAGTGAGTCAGTATAAAGTTCCTAATGAAATAGTATCTCATTAAGTTTCAATACCCTCCTCACATGCATCCTATTATAGTTCTCTCACTCACTCCAAAGCTAACCTTATCAAAGCAAGGACTGCAAACGCTGAGTAAGGACTAGAGACTGGCATACTTTAATGATGACTCTTTAGTCACTATCAGGCCATTCCACCAGCTGGGGCCCTAATTGGGGAGTCCTGAGAACCCCCCAAAAAGACGTGATGGGCCTAGACCTCAAATAAATCCCTCTCTCCATTGTTACAGATCATTTCTATCAGGAACAGCAGAATAGACCCCTTTGTGGGCCCCCGTAGAACCTTGCCCTCAACCTGGATCAACAATAGTAGAGAATGTTTCCATCCTCCGAAGGGAGGGGATGGACAACATACTCTATGCTACACGAAGAAGATAGGTCGATACTGGGGCAGCATGGAATGTTCCTACTCATGCTCACAGAATGTGAGCTCAGATCTAGAGGGATGTAGAGGTCACACAGGCTCCTAAGCTAATTATGGGCCCCAGATCACATCAAATCGATGGGGTTTACAGTATACCCCTTTCCATACTAGGGAGCTACTCTCTTCCCTGATCCAGCTTTCTGATCCTTTTCCCAGACATGACATCATCTCCCCCAGACAATAATTAGGATTCACCTGCATATCACATTTCAGGCTCAGGCAAAAATAAAAATAAAACAAACACACAAAAACACTAGTATAACTACAGGCCTTTGAAATATAACTAAAATAGGCCTACTGGCTATCTACAAAATGGAGGACCCCCCAACACTTCATCTGCACTATTCCAGCCTTTAGGTCCATGACTGTTCAACAATTTGTTTGGCTTTGTACGTTAACTCTCTTTTCAGCCAACAGGTTCCAGATGCTAGCAGGATGCAACAGACTTCCCTGGACAGACAACCCCACCAATGTGCCTTGAAGCTCTGCTTGCCCAGAGCCCTTCCCCACTAGGGAAAGAGAGAGGCAGACTGGGAGTATGGATGGACCCATCAACGCCCATGTTCAGCGGGGAAGCAATTACAGAAGCCAGACCTTCAACCTTCTGCTATCCCACAAGGATCTTGGGTCCATACTCCCAGAGGGTTAAAGAGCAGGAAAGCTGTCAGTAGAGGGGTTGGTATACGGAAGTCTGGTGGTGGGAATTGTGCGAAGTTGTACGCCTCTTATCCTATGGTTTTGTCAATGTTTCCTTTTACAAATAAAAAATTTAAAAAAAAAAAAAAAAGAATTCAATTTTGGTTTTTTTTGCCTTTCTGGTTCCATTTTAGACAGCAGTATCAGACACAGCCATCAAGTGGTAAAGATATAGAAGATATAGGAGACCAGTCAAAAACAAACAAACAAAGAAGCCCAAGGTGCATATGTTCTTTTTTTTTTTTTTTAAGTTAATTATTTATTGTTTTTGTTTTCTGTCATTGCCAGGGCTCCACCACTCAAAGCTGACTTTCAGATCCAAGTGAATTATTTTGTCGGCACTTCTCTGCTGTTTTTAATAGAAGATAAGTCATAAAATTTCAGAGAGACACATGTTCAGATTCAGATATATGCAAATTTATTTAAAAGAAATTCAGCTTGTTGAATTCTTCTGCCCAGTTCATTAAGGACTGTGTTTTGTTTTTTGATGCAATCCTTTTATTATTTTACTGTTGCTATTTCAGTGTAATCCTTTTACTATTCATCTGAACAGTTGATTCTTCCGGGGCTTAAATTCTCAACCAGATGAATATTATACACAATGCTATCAATGTAGCAATGCCATTCATTCCTCAGTGAGACCAATTCAAAATCGTATGGTAGTGGAATATAAGTGATAAATAATAACAATGAAGTGTTCTGTTGTGAACATCCATATGATGTGTTTGAGAAGTGGGCAGATCGATCACTCACTCCTTAATATATACAATGCTTTGTAGAAGCTACCACACAACTCTTTGGAGTTGTATCTTCAGTCTATAAAGCCAGTTTTCTTAGGATAATCAAGTTTTGGAGTAAAAGATGTCAACAAAACACAACAGAACGGCAGATGAATAGGAAGAGTTTCTAGTTAATGAGAAAACTAACAAATAGATTGGAATGACCACTGACGCAACAGAGGCTGGCAGCACCCAGCCCACATCCGCTCATTCAACTTTGCTCAGCAGTGAGGCAGCTTGACAGCATGCAGAGCCCCTCACTCAAAACACTGTGGGACCACTTCTTGCTACACGTGCAGTGAGGGAGAACATATTCAAGTGCTCCCTCACCTCTCCCCTAATCCATCAGTAAGGAAATAAAACACACTGCCCCAGTTACCTTGTTCACGAAATAGAAAATTCAGAAGCACGTTCTAGACTGTCTACTCCTGAAGTCCCACATGATTAAAGACTCAACTACCCAACAGTAACCTACTTTTTTAAAACAATATTTTTATATTTATTTATTTCCTTTTGTTGCCCTTGTTTTTTAATCTGGTAGTTATTGTTGTTGTTAGATAGGACAGAGAGGAGGGGAAGACAGAGGGGAGGAGAGAAAGACACCTGCAGACCTGAAGCGACTCCCCTGCAGGTGGGGAGCTGGAGGCTTGAACCAGGATCCTTATGCTGGTCCTTGCACTTTGCGCCACCTGCACTTAACCTGCTGCGCTACCTTCCGACTCCCGAGTAACCTACTTTTTAAGGCACTTGCGCTGGCCTCCTTATCTTCTTTTTCGGACTTTATCACTGTAACTTACAAGATTGACCTGTCAATAAAATGGCTATAACTACAGGTTTGACTTCAAGAGAATCAAACCCAAGACAAATAAATGGTCATCAATGCTCTACTCTTAATAGAAAGACCTTCGTAAACCAAATTATTCTGCCACTCCCACATGCCAGAGCTGAGCACTGCTCTAATCTCATTCTCTCTGTGTCTCTCTCAAAGATAAATAACTTTTTAAAAGTTAACTTTTAGAAGTTATGACACTGTAAGATCTGTGCAACAAAATTAGGAATCCCAAAAGTCTTACTAAACACTCCAAGTGAGAAAACAGGCACACTCATATACAGTTGGGTGGAACATAAAACAGCATGTCTACAGAAGGGGCTTTAGAAATATCTTCAAAACTGCATGGACCGTTTATGCTCACCCTGAAATACTTGAGAAAGCAACAGTACCAGCACCAATGGTAATGGACTACCTACCATGCAGCCATTAAAAATGAGGACTAATTCGATATGCTATTATTTTAAGTATATTAAAGATGAGGACTAACACGATACACTATTTTTCAGACGTTTAAGTATAATACATGAGGTAAGAAAACAAGGCTGTATCTCACTATGAAGTAAAGGATTTTTATATAATTATGATAAAAGAAAATTCAATCAGAGATTCCAATACTACAAATAACATGACATAACAAACATATCCATTTGATTACATGTAACAGATTATCTCAATTTGGTTTTGATACTAAAAATAACATGAAATGTATCTATTCGACTACATGTAAATTAACAGATCATCTCAATCTGGTACGGAGGAGAAAAATCACAACTGTATTTACTTCAAGTACTTAGAAACAAATATTTTGAGTATGTATGTTAGTGGAACGTGAGTCCAAAATAACTAGTTTTGAATAAACACAAGGATAATGCTGGCTTAAATATGGAAATATATACTTATCTAACAACCACACACCCGGAAAGGTGCTTCAAAAGTGGTATTCACTGAATAAATGAATGGAACAACATTTTAAAAAAATAAGAAGAAATATATATTTGTAATTATGTGTAAAAGACTATGTGTAAAGGCTGGGGAGATAGCATAATGGTCATGCAAAAGACTCTCCTGCCTGAGCTCTGAGGTCCCAGGCTCAATGCCCAGCACCACCATCAGCCAGAGCTGAGCAAGGCTCTGGTCTCTCAGTCTGTACCTTTCCACTCTGTACCTCTGTTACATAAATACACACACACACACACACACACACACAATTTATGTATCATGTATTTATAATATTGTCATTTATATAGAAAAGTAAGTCATGACTTTTCAGAAAACTGAAAAAATTACTTATAAGCAGGAAAAAAGAACTAAAACTAAATGAGTGTTTGCTGATGGTTAAGAATCATCATTGATGGCTCATCCATAAAACTATGTTACAGAGGAAGAGAATCACAAATGTTGGCAAAAATAGAAATTAGAAACCCTGTGTACCACTGTGTGACGTGAAAGATGGTACAGCCTTTTTGGAACAGTGTAAAAGGTCCTTAAAAAAAAAAAAAAAGCACACCCATATTTGCCATAGCACTATTCTCAAAAGTCAAAGGTGAAAACAACTCAAATGTTCGCTGATAGATAAACTATGGACTTTAGTGGATAATTTTTAACCCTTTCAAAAGGAGAGAAACCACATCGCAGTATCACATCATGAATACATTACAGGATATTAGACTGAGTTGTCAGGAAAGTCATGACCTATTTTTCTATGCAAAAATGCATCATGACTTCTCTGATAACCCAACAAATAAGCCAGTCACAAAGTCAACTAAGAAATGAGTTCACTTGTATGCGGTATCTTTTTTAAGTAGTCAAACTCAGAAAAGAAAGGAGAAAGTAGTTGTTGCCGACAGCTGAAAAAAAGGGGAAAATGGAAGGGCTTTGTTCAGTGTTTCAGTTTTGCTACATGAAAAAGTTTAGAGTTCTCTTTTACAATAATATAAATATACTTAACACTAGCTGGTGAAAAAGATCAAAGTACACTGACATCCCTTTTCAAGTAAAAAAAAAAAAAAGAAATTTGTCTATTTTAAAGTGTGATAATGATATACTCCTTTACTTTCCACAGAAACATGATGAGTTACTTATGAGTAACATCAGGCATAAATATATGTATTGGTTGTAAAGTAGTCAGGAGTAAGGGCTATGGGGATATACAAGTGCAAGGTGACTGAAACTACTATAAACTTTATGACTACTATAGTTGAGTTAGAGTTCATTTTGTTATTCTCTGGTGTACAAGTATATATGTGTGTGTATATATATATATATATATATATATAATAGTAAAAATAATGCACAACTGCTGATCAACAAGTTCCATTACTGTGGTGAGAAAAGTAGATGTGAATCAAAGATTTGGCACAGTTATGGTTAAAAAACAACCATGCAAATGTGAGACAAAAAGAAAAATTATAAATCCTTCAAGGAAATCATTATCAAAAGTCATGTGAAGGGTGGTGTAGGGGTGGTAGAGACACTGTATGCTTCCTGCCACAAGTCACTGCTTAATGAGGAAGAAGATAAAACATTAGACAATAAAGGTTTAATCTGGAGCACTATGGGATCTTTCAGGTTCATGGGGGAAAACGCTATTTTGAAGCAGTAACTATACATTTACTAGGATGCAACGCAAATGTATAGCAGTAAACTCCAGTGTCCTCAACTCAATAGTAATCGAGGCTGCTACAATTTCCATTCAATTCCTCTCTTACACTAACACGTACAAAGAACTAATTAAAGGCACAGGACCAGAAGACTGATCACCCAGCAGGGCACATACTCCAGCCCTGACACCATATGGCAGGTGTTGGGTCACTTGGGGGAAACTACATCCTGAGGTGTCTCCCTTTCTCTGTTTTCCTTAAAATATTAAGAGCGAAGGCAGTGACTGCCCACACCAGACTTTCATGCCTAAGGCTAAAGGACGCAGGTTCAATCCCTGGAACCACCACCAACCAGGGATGGACACTTGGAAAAATTAAAATTTAAGAAGACGAAAAGAAAACCTAGAGCCAGGAAGGATGCAGTGGAGGGAGAATAAATTACTTAAAACTGATTTTAGAGATGTTCAAAAAAAAATTAACAAATGTGTTTGAAATAAAATGATTTAAAATGCAACCTTTAAATTGCCACCACCCCAAAATGAAACAAAACAGAGTAGATGGTGAAAAGCACCAAAAAAAAAAAAAAAAAAAAAATCAAAAAAAATCAAAAAAAAATTCCACTTGGAGATAAAAACTTCTGAGAAGAGAGCAGGCTGCACAGCACCTGCACGTCCGACCAGCAGGCTCACGTAACTGGCTCTCTGGAGACCGGCCACCAAGCGTCAAGGCTTCACGTCAAGGCTCCGCCAACCAAGAAAGCTAACAAGTTTCAAATGTGAACTTCAAACAGAAAGCCAAGGGCAGATACTTCAAATGCCAAAGCTGATTTACCGTGGAGCTGCTTCTCACATGAGAAACTCTGCAGTGCTCCAGAAGATCCAGAGGAAACAGACTAAATAGTGGTTAATATTCATTAATATTAACTTAAGCATCTTAAATAAAATAATGATAAAAAAATTAAAAGGATAGTATATTTCATGAATTAACGAAAAAATGTGATTCTTTGTGTCAGGTGAAGTCAGAGGGGAATTTTTTGTTTTCCTGACAAACAGCCTCCCTAATTAAACAAAGAGAAATGGGAACAGGAAGAT